>NW_027016830.1:65000-85308 GCF_036934945.1 Oncorhynchus masou masou
TAGAACAGATAATCTGGACAGTTTGATATAGAACAGAGAATCTGGACAGTTTGATATAGAACAGAGAATCCAGACAGTTTGATATAGAACAGAGAATCATGACAGTTTGATATAGAACAGAGAATCCAGGCAGTTTGATATAGAACAGAGAATCTGGATAGTTTGATATAGAACAGAGAATCCAGACAGTTTGATATAGAACAGAGAATCCAGACAGTTTGATATAGAACAGAGAATCCAGACAGTTTGATATAGAACAGAGAATCTGGACAGTTTGATATAGAACAGAGAATCATGACAGTTTGATATAAAACATAGAATCTGGACAGTTTGATATAGAACAGAGAATCCAGACAGTTTGATATAGAACAGAGAATCCTGACAGTTTGATATAGAACAGAGAATCCAGACAGTTTGATATAGAACAGAGAATCTGGATAGTTCGGAATGGAAAAGGGAATAGGGATAGTTTAGAATGGAAAAGGGAATAGGGATAGTTTAGAATGGAAAAGGGAATAGGGATAGTTTAGAATGGAAAAGGCAATAGGAATAGTTTGGAATGGAAAAGGGAATAGGGATAGTTTAGAATGGAAAAGGGAATAGGGATAGTTTGGAATGGAAAAGGGAATAGGGATAGTTTGGAATGGAAAAGGGAATAGGGATAGTTTGGAATGGAAAAGGGAATAGGGATAATTTAGAATGGAAAAGGGAATAGGGATAGTTTGGAATGGAAAAGGGAATAGGGATAGTTTAGAATGTTTGTGTTTTGTGGTGTCTCTCAATAGAATTGGACTGTAGTTCAGACGTGACTGTTATTCCAATATTAACTTTACATAACCTTCCTGAGAGTTAATGAAAACACACAAGCCAAAACCCCAACATTTCAAGCATCTTTTTAATGGGAAGATGGCTGAATGGCAAACTACTATTAGCATACATGAAGTAGAACACAGGAGCTGTTCCTTGGAGTAAGGAAAGGAGCTGAATGTCCTGCTTCAGAGTGCATATTTATGGGTTACGTCTTAAATTGCCCAAAATAATTGGATTGGCTGTTACTTGTATAATATACACTACCATTCAAAAGTTTGGGGTCACTTAGAAATGTCCACGTTTTTCAAAGAAAATCACATTTTTTTGTCCCTAAAATAACATCAAATTGATCAGAAATACAGATATTATATAGATAGATATTGTTAATGTTGTAAATGACTATTGTTGTCACGTTCTCACCTTTGTCCTTTGTTATGTCTTTATTTAGCATGGCCATGGCATAAGTTGTGGTGGGCAGTCTATGTTAGTTTTTCTATATTTTCTATTTCTGTGTTTGGCCTGATATGGTTCTCAATCAGAGGCAGCTGTCTATCATTGTCCCGGATTGAAAATCGTAGCCTGTTTTCCTTTGTGTTTTGTGGGTGGTTATTTTCAGTCTTTGTGTGTCTGCACTAGATAGAACTGTTTCAGTTTTCACTTTGTTGTTTTGTATTTTTGAAGTGTTCAGTTGTTTATTAAAAAGATGAACGCTAACTACGCTGCGCTTTGGTCCTTCTTCCACCTCTGAATGCCGTTACAATTGTAGCGGGAAACGGTTGATTTTTAATGGAATATCTACAAAGGTGTACAGTGGCCCATTATCAGCAACCATCACTCCTGTGTTCCAATGGCACGTTGTGTTAGCTAATCCAAGTTTATCATGTTCAAAGGCTAGAAAATCCTTTTGCAATTATGTACATGCAAAACACCAATCTCAACATCAACAGTGAAGAGGTGACTCCGGGATGCTGGCCTTCTAGGCAGAGTTCCTCTGTCCAGTGTGTGTTTTGTCCATCTTAATCTTTTCTTTTTATTGGCCAGTCTGAGATATGGATTTTTCTTTGCAACTCTGCCTAGACACTGTTGACATTGAGACTCATATTTTTCGGGTACTATTTAATGAAGCTGCCAGTTGAGGACTTGTGAGGCGTTTGTTTCTCAAACTAGACATGCTAATGTACTGTCCTCTTGCTCAGTTGTGCACCGGGGCCTCCCACCCCTCTTTCTATTCTGGTTAGGGCCAGTTTGCACTGTCCTGTGAAGGGAGTAGCACACAGCGTTGTACGAGATCTTCAGTTTCTTGGCAATTTCTCATATGAAATAACCTTCATTTCTCAGAACAAGAATAAACTGACGAGTTTCAGAAGAAAGGTCTTTGTTTCTGGCAATTTAGAGCCTGTAATCGTACCCACAAAACTGATGCTCCAGATACTCAACTAGCCTAAAGAAGGTCAGTTTTATTGCTTCTTTTAATCAGCACAACAATTTTCAGCTGTGCTAACATAATTGCAAAAGGCTTTTCTAATGATCAATTAACCTTTTAAAATGATAAACTTGGATTAGCTAACACAACGTGCCCTTGGAACACAGGAGTGATGGTTGCTGATAATGGGCCTCTGTACGCCTATGTAGATATTCCATTAAAAATCTGCCGTTTCCCGCTAC
This sequence comes from Oncorhynchus masou masou, assembly GCF_036934945.1. Classification (NCBI taxonomy): domain Eukaryota; kingdom Metazoa; phylum Chordata; class Actinopteri; order Salmoniformes; family Salmonidae; genus Oncorhynchus; species Oncorhynchus masou. The sequence continues at coordinate 67,476 of NW_027016830.1, forward strand.
AATAGTCATTTACAACATTAACAATGTCTACAATGTATTTCTGATCAATTTGAGGGTATTTTAACAGAAAAAACTAGGACATTTCTGATTGACACCAAACTTTTGAATGGTAGCGTATATTCTCTCTCTCTCGCTCTCATGACTTGAGGACACACCGTCCATCTCAGCTCCCTTAAGGCACTGCTACTGCTTACTATGGATGGGAATCCAATTTCATTTATATCGTCTCTTTTACACAAACATCAATACAAAGTCATTGTCTCACACTGCAGACCAGATACTGAAGAAAGTTATATTGCTAATCGTGTGATATATGTCGTTGCACTCTCTCGTTCTTTCTCTCTGTCGACTGCATGGATTTTCAATTGTTCACAGATGCTGATACATCTCGTAAAAAAAAACTTGAGGGTGTTAATATGGATGAGGATGTGAAAGAAAGTTGACATATTAAATATGGATGAGGATGTGTGAGAGAGTTGGAATATTAAATAGAGCTGGACAGTCTGCATGTGGTATGGAACACCTGTAGCTAGACAGTCTGCATGTGGTATGGAACACCTGTAGCTAGACAGTCTGCATGTGGTATGGAACACCTGTAGCTAGACAGTCTGCATGTGATATGGAACACCTGTAGCTAGACAGTCTGCATGTGGTATGGAACACCTGTAGCTAGACAGTCTGCATGTGATATGGTTTACCTGTAGCTAGACAGTCTACATGTGATATGGAACACCTGTAGCTAGACAGTCTGCATGTGGTATGGAACACCTGTAGCTAGACAGTCTGCATGTGATATGGAACACCTGTAGCCGTACTGTCTGCATGTGGTATGGAACACCTGTAGCTAGACAGTCTGCATGTGATATGGAACACCTGTAGCCGTACTGTCTGCATGTGATATGGAACACCTGTAGCCGTACTGTCTGCATGTGGTATGGAACACCTGTAGCTAGACAGTCTGCATGTGATATGGAACACCTGTAGCTGTACAGTCAACATGTGATATGGAACACCTGTAACACCTGTAGCTGTACAGTCTTTATGTGGTATGGAACACCTGTAGCTGTACTGTCTGCATGTGGTATGGAACACCTGTAGCTGTACAGTCAACATGTGATATGGAACACCTGTAACACCTGTAGCTGTACAGTCTTTATGTGGTATGGAACACCTGTAGCTAGACAGTCTGCATGTGATATGGTTTACCTGTAGCTAGACAGTCTACATGTGATATGGTGTACCTGTAGCTAGACAGTCTGCATGTGGTATGGAACACCTGTAGCTAGACATTCTGCATGTGATATGGTTTACCTGTAGCTAGACAGTCTGCATGTGGTATGGTTTACCTGGACATGCACATGACATGGCCGTGGGTCTCGAGTTATGCTGTATTTACAATATGCCACAGAAGACGATGTATTGAAAACCCTGTTGGCTGGATTCTATGTGAACTGTAAATACGATTCGATATATACACGGGGTCGTAAATTAAAACCCCTGGGAATTATGTGAAACATATCGTGTTGATAACGAAGTCATGACGCCTGGATTGAACAAACAAGATATTTAGACATTCAGAATGTATCTCGGCCAACTAAGTCTTGACGGGGGAAAAAAAAACTGCACGAGGAAATTGAAAAAAATGGGGAAATATGATATTCTTATTAGGGTAGCTCCCAAATGGAACCCTGTTACTTACAGCCGTGAAGAAGAGTTTACCTCATGTCACGTTGGTTTGAGGATCGGGAGACAGGCGCAGGAATGCGTAAGAGGGTTATGTAAAAGCACGGGGACGAAGACCAAACAAAACACGTACACACAAAACACAGGGTTGAGACGCAAACAAAACACGTACACACAAAACACAGGGTTGAGACGCAAACAAAACACGTACACACAAAACACAGGGTTGAGACGCAAACAAAACACGTACACACAAAACACAGGGTTGAGACGCAAACAAAACACGTACACACAAAACACAGGGTTGAGACGCAAAACAAAACACGTACACACAAAACACAGGGTTGAGACGCAAACAAAACACGTACACACAAAACACAGGGTTGAGACGCAAACAAAACACGTACACACAAAACACAGGGTTGAGACGCAAACAAAACACGTACACACAAAACACAGGGTTGAGACGCAAACAAAACACGTTCACACAAAACACAGGGTTGAGACGCAAACAAAACACGTACACACAAAACACAGGGTTGAGACGCAAACAAAACACGTACACACAAAACACAGGGTTGAGACGCAAACAAAACACGTACACACAAAACACAGGGTTGAGACGCAAACACAACACGTACACACAAAACACAGGGTTGAGACGCAAACAAAACACAGGGTTGAGATGCAAACAAAACACGTACACACAAAACACATATTTTGAATACTGAAACAAAACATGGTTTTCGCATCTTCACAAAACCTAATATTAGATAAAGAGGAACACAAAACACAGGGAACAAATAACACAACATTTACATACTTATTTCATAAACAAAACACGTTACAACAAAACACTTTGTGGAAGAAGTAAACAAAACACCCTTTCACTCAAAAACTGGTTGTGAACCCTTTAGCTGCTCTAACTCCAACCAAACACTTCCTGTAGTTAAAGTCCAAACCTAATCCCAATTGAGATTTTGTGGCAAACTTGACACACAAAACATGTTTGAAAACCCAAACAAATGTCTCACAAAAACAGGGTTGAGACTGCAAACAAAACACGTTCTGCACAAAAACACAGGGTTGAGACCAGAATTCCTCCACAGTGATGTGAGAGACTGATCAACAACTACAGGAAGTGTAGTTATTGAGTGTAACAAAACTTTTTCACACAAAATATGGGTTTGCATAACTTTGTTAAGAAGGATCTGCCACAAAACCAATTTTCGCCTAAAATGACAGATCTAAAACTGTAGCTCAGACGCTGAAGCAAGGATATGCATATTATTGATACCATTTGAAAGAAAACACTTGTGGAAATGTGGAAATGTTTGTGGAAATGTGAAAGGAATGTAGGCAAGTATAAAACATTAAATCTGGTAAAAACATAATACAAATATTTGGGTTTTGTTTTTTGTATTTTTCTTTGTAACATCATCTTTGAAATGCAAGAGAAAGGCCATAAAATTCACAGCCCTGGTGCAAACAAAACACGTACACACAAAACACAGGGTTGAGGAGCAAAAGACGTACAACAAAGACAGTTTGGCCACAAGATGGCAAAACACGTACATGCAACATTTGAACTGATCCAATGAACCACGTACTTCTGTTCAAAATGTTGTGTCAAACCTGCCCAAATGTGCCTAATTTGTTTATTAATAACTTTTCATGTTCATAACTGTGTACTCTCCTCAAACAATTTCATGGTATTAAACACTGTTGAGCTACTGTAAATTGGACAGTGCAGTTAATTAACAAGAATTTAAGCTTTCTGCCAATATCAGACCTAAATAATATATAATATCAAACCTCTTCCTGGAGATCTACAGGGTGTGAGGTTTTCAAAACCTCTTCCTGGAGATCTACTGTCCTGAGGTTTTCTGTCCAAACCTCTTCCTGGAACACAGGTTTGGACAGAAAACAAAACAGTAGAATCAGGTGTGTTAAAAACAAAACACGTACACACAAAAACACAGGGTTGAGACGCAAACAAAACACGTACACACAAAACACAGGGTTGGACTGCAAACAAAACAGTAGATCACAAAACACAGGGTTGAGCTGTTAACCTAACACGGTAGATCTCCAAAAGAGGGTTGAGCAGCCCTGATGTCAGGAATACGTGAACATCACTCGGGTTGGAGAAAACAAACACGTAAAAAACACAGATAATCAAAAAAACATGACTCCAAAAAATGGTGAAGTCACAGTTTTTCAAAACATTATAATACCAAAACACAGGGTTGAGATTGCAGACAAAAATTAAATAAAACACATGATGACCAAACAAAACACGTCACAAAACACAGGGTTAGACAAACTCCGTACTAAAAAACAGGATTACTATAATTTTCAAAAGTAATAACATTTTTTTAAAACATGGTTCAGTCAAAACAAAACACGTGGAAAAAACACAGGGTTGAACTGAAGCTGAAAAGTTGAGACTTCAAACAAACGTGCAAGGACAAAATGACACACAAAACACAGGGTTGAGACACTTTCAAGACAAACAACACTAATAGACTTTGTCAAAAACGTATATAAAAACACAGGGTTTATCCCAACACCTCATCTTTGATTCCAACACAACAGCCACCATGTATTTTCCTCTGGCTAATAGTTTTTTCGAAACAAAACACGTCACACAAAACACAGGGTTGAACGTCTGACAAAACATTAATTGGGTTGAGTCTCTCAAAACACGTCTCACACCACAGGGTTGACCCAAACAAAACACGTACACAAAAACACAGGGTTGAGACGCAAAACAAAACACGTAAAAAAACACAGGGTCTCGAGACGTCAAAACACGTCTCTCTCCTCTCTCTCAAAACACAGGGTCTGAGACGCAAACAAAACACTGTCTCTGTCTTTCCAAAACACAGGGTTGAGACGCAAAACAAAACACGTACACACAAAACACAGGGTTGAGACGCTCTCAAAACACTGTCTCTGTCACAGGGTTGAGCAAACAAAACACGTACACACAAAACACAGGGTTGAGACTCTCAAAACACGTACACACAAAACACAGGGTTGAGACTAAACAAAAACACTAAAACACAGGGTTAGACAAACAAAAGTTACACACAAAACACATTAAACTGTATTTTATTTGAACTTTAAAACACAGTTAACCAGGTAAAAGATATAGAGAAAACACAGGGTTGAGACGCAAAGCAAAAGACGTCACACAAAACACAGGGTCCCACAGACATCACAAAAGGCAAGCTCAGAGATCCCACAACTGTCTTCATCAGTCAAAAATCACAGCCCTTTCTGGGTTGGGGTGCCGATCTCATTTGCCTGTCACAATTAATTCCGATTACTCTCCACTCAAAGGGGTGACAACTGGGTTGTCAACTTGAATATGCAAAACACCTTCTCAGAACCCTGGGTTGGAACATGGAACAAAACACGTACACACAAAACATGGTTGAGACGCAAACAAAACACGTAAAATTGAGACGCAAAAAAACACGTACACACAAAACACATATTTTGAATACTGAATGGTTTTCGCATCGAACAAAACCTAATATTAGATAAAGAGGAACACGAGGGAACAAATAAACAAAAACATCAATATTTCATAAAATGACCAACCAACAGGAAACAGTAAACGTCCCAAGGCACCAATTCTGGTTGTATAAACCATTGTTTTCCAACCAAACACTCTGACGTCAGTTAAAGTTCCAGACCTTCCCAAGACATTTTGTGTGCATAAAGCTTGAAACAAAGTCATGTTTCTTAACCCACAAATGTCTGCTGAGTTAAAGCAGTGGATCGAAGAATGTGCACATGGAATATGTTCCACAGTTGTCAGCTGATCAACAATTCAGGAAGTGTAGTTATTGAGTTACGTGGTAATGCTCTTTCACCGGGGAAGGGTTTGCATAACTGTCACCATCCCTCCTCCCTAGAACACTGTCCCAAGGATTGTCCTTTTTTTCCAATTTTCGCCTAAAATGACAGATATAAGTGCCTGTGTCAGACGCTGAAGCAAGGATATGCATATTATTGATCCATTTGAAAGAAAACACTTTGCAGTTTTAAATGTGAAAGGAATGTTCCAGGCAAGTATAAAACATTAGATCTGGTAAAAGTAATACAAATATTTGAAAATGCACCGGTGTTCCAGGAAGTTTAATAATGCCCCATGTTCCAGGAAGTTTAACTGAAAACCCCGTAGATTTCAGGAAGATAATGCCCAGGACCAGGGTTTAATAATCTTCAGTTCCAGGGTTTAATAAACCTACAGGACGGTGTTCCAGGAAGTTTGGATAATAAACCTACAGGACGGTGATCTTCAGGAGGGTTTAATAATGCCCAGGACGGTAGATTCCAGGAAGAGGGTTTGTAAACCTACACGGTGATTCCAGGGTTTAATAATGCCCAGGACGTGTTCCAGGAAGAGGGTTTGTAAACCCACAGGACGTGATTCCAGGAAGAGGGTTAAAACCTACAGTTCCAGGGTTTATCTCCAGGAAGAGGGTTGGGCTGTAAACCTACAGGACGTGTCTCCAGGAAGAGGGTTGGGCTGTAAACCTACAGGACGGTAGATCTCCAGGAAGAGGGTTGGGCTGATACCCTGTGCACAGTAGATTTCCAGGAAGAGGGTTGGACTGTAAACCTACAGGACAGTAGATCCCAGTGAAGAGGGTTTACTGAAAACCTGCCCGGTGATCTTCAGGAAATAATGCTGTGTTACAGGACGGTTTAGATCTTCAGGAAGAGGGTTTAATACCTGCCCTGTGTTCCAGGAAGAGGGTTTAATAAACCCTGTGTTCCAGATCTTCAGGAAGAGGGTTCCAGGCTGTAAACCCACAGGACGGTAGATCTCCAGGAAGAGGGTTTAATAATGCCAGGACGGTAGTGTTCCAGGAAGAGGGTTTCTGGGTTTAAGGACGGTAATGCCCTGTGTTCCAGGGTTTAATAATGCCCTGTGTTCCAGGACGTTTAATAATGCTCCAGGAAGATTGGGCTTAATAATGCCCACAGGTTCCAGGGTTTAATAATGCCCAGGACGGTAGATCTCCAGGAAGAGGGTTTAATAATGCCCTGTGTTCCAGGGTTTAATAATGCCCTGTGTTCCAGGGTTTAATAATGTCCTGTGATTCCAGGGTTTAATAATGTCCTGTGTCTCCAGGAATAATGTTGTGTTCCAGGGTTTAATAATCTCCAGGAAGTGTTCCAGGGTTTAAACCCACAGGACGGTAGTCTCCAGGAAGTGTTGGACTGTAATAATGCCCTGTGTTCCAGGGTTTAATAATGCCCTGTGTTCCAGGGCTTAAAATGCCCTGTGTCTCCAGGGTTTAATAAGGACTGTGTTCCAGGAAGTTTGTAAACCTACAGGACCCTGTGTTCCAGGAAGAGGGTTGGGCTGTAAACCCATGCCCTGTGTTCCAGGAAGCCCTGTGTTCCAGGGTTTAATAATGCCCTGTGTTCCAGGGTTTAAAATGCCCTGTGTTCCAGGATTAATAATGCCAGGAAGATGGTTGGGCTAATGCCCTGTGTTCCAGGGTTTAATAATGCCCTGTGTTCCAGGGTTTAATAATGCCCTGTGTTCCAGGAAGTTTAATAAACCCTGTGTTCCAGGGAGGGTTTAATAATGCCCTGTGTTCCAGGAAGTTTAATACCCTAAATAATGCCCTGTGTTCCAGGGTTTAACTAAAACCCTGTGTTCCAGGGAGGTGTTGGGCTAATAAACCCTGTGTTCCAGGGTTTAATAAACCCCTGTGTTCCAGGAATAATGCCCTGTGTTCCAGGGTTTAATAATGATCCCTGTGTTCAGGGTTTAATAATGCCCCTGTGTTCCAGGAATAATGCCCTGTGTTCCAGGGTAATAAAAACAAACTGTGTTCCAGGGTTTAATAATGACTGTGTTCCATGAAAATGTGTGTTCCAGGGTTTCTATATTATTATAATATCCCTCCAGTGTTCCAGGGAATTAAATATATTTTAATGACCAAGTGTTCACAATTTAATAAACTCCCTGTGTTCCTATAATTTTCTAATTGTAATAACCTGTTTCCAGGGTTTAAAGAATGCCCTGTGTTCCAGGGTCAATAAGTGGAAATCTGTGTTCAACTGAAGCTTAAAAAGTTGACCTTAACTCAATGCCAACTGTGACACTTTCAGGGTTTAAACAACACTAATAGACTTTGTCAAAAACAATATAATCTGTGTTCCAGGGTTTAATTCCAACACAACAGCCACCATGTGTTTTCCAGGGTTTTTCGATAAGGGCCCTGTGTTCCAGGGTTTAATAATGCCCTGTGTTCCAGGGTTTAATAATGCCCTGTCTGTTCCAGGGTTTAATAATGCCCTGTGTTCCAGGGTTTAATAATGCCCTGTGTTCCAGGGTTTAATAATGCCCTGTGTTCCAGGGTTTAATCTCTGTTTCCAGGGTTTAATAATGCCCTGTGTTCCAGGGTTTAATAATGCCCTGTGTTCCAGGGTAATAATGCCCTGTGTTCCAGGGTTTAATAATGCCCTGTGTTCCAGGGTTTAACTAATGTTGTTCCAGGGTTTAAAATGCCCTGTTTCCATTTAATAATGCCCTGTGTTCCAGGGTTTAGATAATGCCCTGTGTTCCAGGGTTAGATAATGCAGTCCCAGTCCCAATAATGCCCTGTGTTCCAGGGTTTAATAATCACAGCCCTTTCTGTGTTCCATTTGCCTTTAATAATTCCGATTAATAATGCTGTGTCCAGGGGTTAATAATGCCCTGTGTTCCAGGGTTTAATAATGCCCTGTGTTCCACCTTTAATAATGCCCTGTGTTCCAGGGTTTAATAATGCCCTGTGTTCTGAAGGACTAGAACAACCTGTTTTTGTTGTTGTTGCAAAAACGTTTCCACATATTAAACAAAAACATCAATTTGTATAAATGCCCTGTGTTCCAGGGTTTAATAATGCCCTGTGTTCCACTGGGGATTTAATAATGCCCTGTGTTCCAGGGTTTAATAAGACAAATGCCCTGTGTTCCAGGGTTTAATAATGCCCTGTGTTCAGGTTTAATAATGCCCTGTGTTCCAGGGTTTAATAATGCCCTGTGTTCCAGGGTTTAATAAAGCCCTGTGTTCCAGGGTTTAATAATGCCCTGTGTTCTAGGGTTTAGAACACTGTCCCATAATAATGCCCTGTTTCCAGGGTTTAATAATGCCCTGTGTTCCAGGGTTTAATAATGCCCTGTGTTCCAGGGTTTAATAATGCCCTGTGTTCCAGGGTTTAATAATGCCCTGTGTTCCAGGGTTTAATAATGCCCTGTGTTCCAGGGTTTAATAATGCCCTGTGTTCCAGGGTTTAATAATGCCCTGTGTTCCAGGGTTTAATAATGCCCTGTGTTCCAGGGTTTAATAATGCCCTGTGTTCCAGGGTTTAATAATGCCCTGTGTTCCAGGGTTTAATAATGCCCTGTGTTCCAGGGTTTAATAATGCCCTGTGTTCCAGGGTTTAATAATGCCCTGTGTTCCAGGGTTTAATAATGCCCTGTGTTCCAGGGTTTAATAATGCCCTGTGTTCCAGGGTTTAATAATGCCCTGTGTTCCAGGGTTTAATAATGCCCTGTGTTCCAGGGTTTAATAATGCCTGTGTTCCAGGGTTTAATAATGTCCTGTGTTCCAGGGTTTAATAATGCCCTGTGTTCCATGGTTTAATAATGCCCTGTGTTCCAGGGTTTAATAATGCCCTGTGTTCCAGGGTTTAATAATGCCCTGTGTTCCAGGGTTTAATAATGCCCTGTGTTCCAGGGTTTAATAATGCCCTGTGTTCCAGGGTTTAATAATGCCCTGTGTTCCAGGGTTTAATAATGCCCTGTGTTCCAGGGTTTAATAATGCCCTGTGTTCCAGGGTTTAATAATGCCCTGTGTTCCAGGGTTTAATAATGCCCTGTGTTCCAGGGTTTAATAATGCCCTGTGTTCCAGGGTTTAATAATGCCCTGTGTTCCAGGGTTTAATAATGCCCTGTGTTCCAGGGTTTAATAATGCCCTGTGTTCCAGGGTTTAATAATGCCCTGTGTTCCAGGGTTTAATAATGCCCTGTGTTCCAGGGTTTAATAATGCACTGTGTTCCAGGGTTTAATAATGTCCTGTGTTCCAGGGTTTAATAATGCCCTGTGTTCCAGGGTTTAATAATGCCCTGTGTTCCAGGGTTTAATAATGCCCTGTGTTCCAGGGTTTAATAATGCCCTGTGTTCCAGGGTTTAATAATGCCCTGTGTTCCAGGGTTTAATAATGCCCTGTGTTCCAGGGTTTAATAATGCCCTGTGTTCCAGGGTTTAATAATGCCCTGTGTTCCAGGGTTTAATAATGCCCTGTGTTCCAGGGTTTAATAATGCCCTGTGTTCCAGGGTTTAATAATGCCCTGTGTTCCAGGGTTTAATAATGCCCTGTGTTCCAGGGTTTAATAATGCCCTGTGTTCCAGGGTTTAATAATGCCCTGTGTTCCTGGGTTTAATAATGCCCTGTGTTCCAGGGTTTAATAATACCCTGTGTTCCAGGGTGTTAATAATGCCCTGTGTTCCAGGGTTTAATAATGCCCTGTGTTCCAGGGTTTAATAATGCCCTGTGTTCCAGGGTTTAATAATGCCCTGTGTTCCAGGGTTTAATAATGCCCTGTGTTCCAGGGTTTAATAATGCCCTGTGTTCCAGGGTTTAATAAAGCCCTGTGTTCCAGGGTTTAATAATGCCCTGTGTTCCACGGTCTAATAATGCCCTGTGTTCCAGGGTTTAATAATGCCCTGTGTTCCAGGGTTTAATAATGCCCTGTGTTCCAGGGTTTAATAAAGCCCTGTGTTCCAGGGTTTAATAATGCACTGTGTTCCAGGGTTTAATAAAGCCCTGTGTTCCATACAGACAATAATGCACTGTGTTCCAGGGCAACATAATAATGCCCTGTGTTCCAGGGTTTATACACAAGCAACTAGTGTTCCAGGGTTTAATAATGCCAACTGTGTAGGACAAATAATGCCCTGTGTTCCAGGAGTTTAGTAAGCACACACAGAGCAACATAGGACAATAATGCCCTGTGTTCCAGGGTTTAACAGAGCAACATGTGACAAGGAGTTTAATAATACACCTGAGCCAGGGTGACAAGCAATGCCCTGTGTTCCAGGGTTTAATAATGACAACACAGAGTGTTCCAGGGTTTAATAGAGCAACATAGGACAAGGAGTTTAATAATGCACAGAGCAACATAGGACAATAATGCCCTGTGTTCCACAGAGCAACATAGGACAAGTGTTCCAGGGTTTAATAATACACCAGAGCCATAGTGAAATAATGCCCTGTGTTCCAGGGCAAATAATGCCCTGCCAGGGTTTAATAAGAGCAACATAGGTTCCAGGGTTTAATAATGCACACAGAGCAACATAGGACAATAATGACCTGTGTTCCAGGGCAACATAATGACAAGCAAGACGTTTACACACAGAGCAACATAGGACAAGCAAGACGTTTAATACAGAGCAACATAGGACAAGCAAGTCGTAATACATGCCAGAGCAACATAGGACAATAATGACCTGTGTTCCAGGGCAAATAATGCCCTGTGTTCCAGGGTTTAATAAAGCACAGAGCAACATAGGACAATGCAAGACTGTGTTCCACAGAGCAACATAACAAGCCCTGTGTTCCAGGGTTTAACAATGCACTGTGTTCCAGGGTTTAATAAGCAACATGTGTTCCAGGGTTTAATAACAGCCAACTGTGTTCCAGGGTTTAATAATGCCCACAGAGTTCAACAGGGACAATAATGCCCTGTGTTCCAGGAGCAACATAACAATCAATGAGTGTGTTCCAGGGTTTAGGACAATAATGAGTAGTGTTCCAGGGCAACATAACAATGCCCTGTGTTCCAGGGTTTAACAATGCAACATAGTGACCAGGGTTTAATAATGCAATCTGAGTTCACACAGGGACAATAAAGCCCTGTGTTCCACAGAGCAACATAACAAGCAAGCAACATAGACGTTCCAGGGTTTAATAGAGCAACATAGGACAAGCAAGGGTTTAATAAGAGCAACATGTGACAAGCAAGACGTTTTGTTATACACAGAGCAACTGGATGTTGATATTGATCTGCAACATCAGGACAAGCAAGACGTCTAACCCATAGGACAAGTTAAGACGTAGCGTACACACAGAGCAACATAGGACAAGCAAGACTATCCTCCACAGAGCAACATAGGACAAGCAAGACGTAGCATACACACAGAGCAACATAGGACAAGCAAGACGTTCAGTAAAAGAGCAACATAGGACAAGCAAGTCGGATCATACACACAGAGCAACATAGGACAAGAAGACGTTAATAAACACAAGCAACATAGGACAATCAATGAGTAGTGAGCACACACAGAGCAACATAGGACAAGCAAGACGTAGCATACACACAGAGCAACATAGGACAAGCAAGACGTAGCATACACACAGAGCAACATAGGACAAGCAAGACGTAGCATACACACAGAGCAACATAGGACAAGCAAGACGTAGCATACACACAGAGCAACATAGGACAAGCAAGACGTAGCATACACACAGAGCAACATAGGACAAGCAAGACGTAGCATACACACAGAGCAACATAGGACAAGCAAGACGTAGCATACACACAGAGCAACATAGGACAAGCAAGACGTAGCATACACACAGAGCAACATAGGACAAGCAAGACGTAGCATACACACAGAGCAACATAGGACAAGCAAGACGTAGCATACACACAGAGCAACATAGGACAAGCAAGACGTAGCATACACACAGAGCAACATAGGACAAGCAAGACGTAGCATACACACAGAGCAACATAGGACAAGCAAGACGTAGCATACACACAGAGCAACATAGGACAAGCAAGACGTAGCGTACACACAGAGCAACATAGGACAAGCAAGACGTAGCATACACACAGAGCAACATAGGACAAGCAAGACGTAGCGTACACACAGAGCAACATAGGACAAGCAAGACGTAGCGTACACACAGAGCAACATAGGACAAGCAAGACGTAGCGTACACACAGAGCAACATAGGACAAGCAAGACGTAGCATACACACAGAGCAACATAGGACAAGCAAGACGTAGCATACACACAGAGCAACATAGGACAAGCAAGACGTAGCATACACACAGAGCAACATAGGACAAGCAAGACGTAGCATACACACAGAGCAACATAGGACAAGCAAGACGTAGCATACACACAGAGCAACATAGGACAAGCAAGACGTAGCATACACACAGAGCAACATAGGACAAGCAAGACGTAGCATACACACAGAGCAACATAGGACAAGCAAGACGTAGCATACACACAGAGCAACATAGGACAAGCAAGACGTAGCATACACACAGAGCAACATAGGACAAGCAAGACGTAGCATACACACAGAGCAACATAGGACAAGCAAGACGTAGCATACACACAGAGCAACATAGGACAAGCAAGACGTAGCATACACACAGAGCAACATAGGACAAGCAAGACGTAGCATACACACAGAGCAACATAGGACAAGCAAGACGTAGCATACAGACAGAGCAACATAGGACAAGCAAGACGTAGCATACACACAGAGCAACATAGGACAAGCAAGACGTAGCATACACACAGAGCAACATAGGACAAGCAAGACGTAGCATACACACAGAGCAACATAGGACAAGCAAGACGTAGCATACACACAGAGCAACATAGGACAAGCAAGACGTAGCATACACACAGAGCAACATAGGACAAGCAAGACGTAGCATACACACAGAGCAACATAGGACAAGCAAGACGTAGCATACACACAGAGCAACATAGGACAAGCAAGACGTAGCATACACACAGAGCAACGTGGCACAAAAAGCAACAAGACAAAATCCATAAAAGCAACAAGTGTTTTCACACCTCACAAGCTACAGACAACACAACATGGGAAGTGGCAACACACAGCTAGGGATTATGTTCACAAATCTGATTGGCCTTCAGCCATGTCTTCAAGCATTTTGTGAAAGTGTGATATGTGGTGCAGTTATGTGTGTCTGATGGCAGTGTATTCCAGACATGGGAAGCTCTCACAGAGAAAGCAGATTGACGACAGGTGATTTTCCCTAAGGGACCTATACAGTCACCTCTCATGGCAGACCTTTTTTGGTTATTTTAATTACCTTTTTCACATGCTTTTTAAAAGAGAGGTTGGAATCAAGTATGATGTCAAGGTACTTAAAATCAGATACCACCTGGAGCTTCTCCACTGACACATAGACATCTGGTTCAGTAGCATCAGATACCAGCTGGAGCTTCTCCCCTGACACATAGACATCTGGCTCAGTAGCATCAGTTGTGCTCTTTGTGAAGAACATGCACTTTGTAACCTGGACCATTACAGTAGTGAGTCACTGAGCCACTTTGTAACCTGGACCATTACAGTAGTGAGTCCCTGAGCCACTTTGTAACCTGGACCATTACAGTAGTGAGTCACTGAGCCACTTTGTAACCTGGACCGTTACAGTAGTGAGTCACTGAGCCACTTTGTAACCTGGACCATTACAGTAGTGAGTCACTGAGCCACTTTGTAACCTGGACCGTTACAGTAGTGAGTCACTGAGCCACTTTGTAACCTGGACCGTTACAGTAGTGAGTCACTGAGCCACATTGTAACCTGGACCATTACAGTAGTGAGTCACTGAGCCACTTTGTAACCTGGACCATTACAGTAGTGAGTCACAGAGCCACTTTGTAACCTGGACCGTTATAATAGTGAGTCACTGAGCCACTTTGTAACCTGGACCGTTACAGTAGTGAGTTCTTGTGTAGATTGTCGTTTGCTCTTTGCATGCATATATCACTGTATCATCTGCATACATTTGAACTTCAGACCCAGAAGGCAGATCTTTAATGTACAGGCTGAACAGGAGGGGCCCCAGTATTAACCCTTGGGGCATGCCCACATAATAGCTGACACACTGGGTTCTGCTTTCAAGATATGATTTCATCCATCTCAAGGCATCGGGGAAAAATTGAACTTGGACAATTTTGTGATGAGAAGCTCATGGTTAACAGTATCAAAAGCCTTCCTTAGGTCCAGAAACACAGCCCCAACAACACCCCCTTTGTCCATCTCGGACTTCTCATTTTCCAGAAGAAAGCAGTTGGCCGTTTCTGTGGAGTGTTTCGCTCTGAAGCCAAACTGCATGGAGTGTAATGTGAAGGGGCTGTTGTTGAGGTGAGCAATCAGTTGTTCTGCTACACACATTTCAGCCACTTTCAACACCACGGGTAGTATACCAATGGGCCTGTAGTTACTCACGTCAGCAGGGTCACCCGATTTAAAGATGGCCGTTATTATGGCCGACTTCCATACCCTTGGAAACACACCGAGACCAATAGATGTGTTGGTGACCTTAGTAATGGGGCCAATGAGTGACTTTTTGTAGTTTTTAAGAAAGGTAGACTCCAGCCCAAACACATATTTGGCTGTAGAGTTATTTAGTGAGCTAATCACCTTGTTCACTTCTCACTCAGAAACCTCCCTCATGATAAAGACAGGTTGAGTGTCATTCACTAGCACTGAGCCCAAGAAACAAGTGGAGGGGTTTTGTGTCAGTACCCTGACAGAGTCAATAAAGTAGGAATTGCTATTTTGACTGCATCCTGTGTTAGATTGTTATTCACCATGATTTCTGGCCTTTTTGCAGTGTTACTATGGTTTTCCCTGTTAACTTTTTTAGATTCTCCCAGATCAATTTAGAATTTCCTTTTCGCTTCACCAAAAAGTTTGCCTTGGCCTGTCTGATTTCTTTCATCACCTTATGTCTCAACATGGTAAACCCACGTCTGTCATTCTCTAATTTGGACTTTAAGGCTGTTTTTAGACCATAATCTCGTTATTTCATCAATTTCCAGATTTCTCCATTTAGGAAGAGGGCTCTTTTGGCCAGGTTTGGATTTGATTTTCTTTAGGAAACCATTTATTGTAGTCTGGATTGTGGATGGAAAAACGTGACTATCAGCTTCCACGTCTGTATAGGACAAGAGATCATTCCAGTTAATTCCCTTAAATGCCTTTTTCAAAATTCAAAATTTTTCTAGCAGTCTAGAGGTTAAACCTGTTCAGTAGAGTTAAACCTGTTCAGTTAAAAACCTGTTCAGTCTAGAAGTTAAACCTGTTCAGTCTAAAAACCTGTTCAGTCTAGTTCAGTCTAGAGGTTAAACCTGTTCAGTCTAGAGTTAAACCTGTTCAAACCTGTTCAGTCTAGAGGTTAAACCTGTTCAGTCTAGAAGTTAAACCTGTTCAGTCTAGAGGTTAAACCTGTTCAGTCTAGAGGTTAAACCTGTTCAGTCTAGAGGTTAAACCTGTTCAGTCTAGAGTTTCAATATAGAAGTTAAACCTGTTCAGTCTAGAGGTTAAACCTGTTCAGTCTAGAGAAGTTAAACCTGTTCAGTAGTTAAACCTGTTCAGTCTCGAGGTTAAACCTGTTCAAACCTGTTCAGTCTAGTTAAACGTCTAGAGTTTAAGCCTGTTCAGTTAAAAACCTGTTCAGTCTAGAGGTTAAACCTGTTACCTGTTCAGTCTAGAGGTTAAACCTGTTCAGTCTAGTCTAGGTTCAGTCTAACCTGTTCAGTCTAGAGGTTAAACCTGTTCAGTAGAAGTTAAACCTGTTCAGTAGAGTTAAACCTGTTCAGTCTAGAGGTTAAACCTGTTAAACCTGTTCAGTATAGAAGTTAAACCTGTTCAGTCTCGAGTTCAGTTAAACCTGTTCAGTAGAGAAGTTAAACCTTTTCAGAGAAACCTGTTCAGTAGAGAAGTTAAACCTGTTCAGTAACCTGTTCAGTCCTGTTCAGTAGAGAAGTTAAACCTGTTCAGTATAGAAGTTAAACCTGTTCAGTCTAGAGGTTAAACCTGTTCAGTCTAGAAGTTAAACCTGTTCAGTCTAGAGAAGTTAAACCTGTTCAGTATAGAAGTTAAACCTGTTCAGTAGAGAAGTTAAACCTGTTCAGTGGAAAGCTTTCTTAGTGTCAGATTATGATCAGACAGCCCAGTAACCACATTGAATGATTTAGTCACTCTCTCTGGTTTATTACTGAACACCAAATCAATCTGTGTTTTAGAGCAACAAGGCACCCTGGTTGGCCCTTTAACTAGCTGGGTAAGGTCAAAGGTATTAGTGATCCGTTTGAGGGTTTTCTTACAAGACTTGTCATCATAAATAATGTGAAAATCTCCCATTAAGATGATCTCTTTCCCAAAATCACATTCTCTAAGAATGTTATTAAACTGATCAAAAAACAGACTTTTGGTGGAAGGTGGCCTATACATTCCAATGAGGGTAAAAGACATTTGGGGAGACAGTGTAACGGTTCAGTCCGATACATTCTAGTTCATTATCATATGACCACTCAATTAGTTTACATCGATATGTTCTTTAATGTAAATCATCACACACCCTCCTCTTCCTCCAATCCTGTCTCTCCTGAAGACATTGTAGCCAATCACAATCACAGCAGCATATGGAGAAGTTTTATGGAGCCGTGTCTCTGAGAGACAGAGGAAGTCAAGGTTGGAGTCTATGTAGATGTTGAATTCGATTACTTTTTTTGGAATGACACTAAAATATTCTAGTGCACCTCAAGGACCCACTTGGGCTTAGCTCGTGGGTCCCAGATGACTCGAGAGGGATTGACACATTGAAAAAAGTTAAATTTTCGGTGTTTTCTGACTGCTGGATTTAGGCCGATTTGTTTAGTTTTGATTGGGAGCAGTTCAGTAGTGCAATTAACTATCCCTCCTGCTTGTACTGGATTCGGGATAACTAATTAAAACAGCTTGGGCAGAGTCAGGGATAGCATATAGCGACTTGGGTATGTTTGGAGAGTCAAATTCCATCTTGGAGCCCGGTGACTCGAGAGAAATCATGGGACCATGGGACCATAGCACTCACCCACTTCCACAGCGGCGACGATCAGTGGACGAGGCCATCCACCGCTTTCCACTCCGGTGAGTAACGCTGGCTCGGTGATGTTAGGCCCAGGGTTGAGGCTGGCTCGGTGATGTTAGGCCCAGGGTTGAGGCTGGCTCGGTGATGTTAGGCCCAGGGTTGAGGCTGGCTTGGTGATGTAAGGGAATACCCCCCTGAAATGGACAAAAAT
>NW_027016831.1:0-27500 GCF_036934945.1 Oncorhynchus masou masou
CCCGAATAAAGAGATTAATGTACCCGAATAAAGAGATTAATGTACCCGAATAAAGAGATTAATGTACCCGAATAAAGAACACAAGATTAATGTACCCGAATAAAGAGATTAATGTACCCGAATAAAGAACACAAGATTAATGTACCCGAATAAAGAGATTAATGTACCCGAATAAAGAACACAAGATTAATGTACCCGAATAAAGAACACGAGATTAATGTACCCGAATAAAGAACACAAGAATAATGTACCCGAATAAAGAGATTAATGTACCCAAATAAAGAGATTCATGTTTCCATTGCATTTCCACTCTACCCTTTTTGTCACATCTGAACATCCCACCTGTGGGACAGGTACAGGATGGCAACAACAACTGCCCGAGATACACCAGGAACACACAATCCCTCCATCAGTGCTCAGACTGTCCGCAATAAGCTGAGAGAGGCTGGACTGGGGGCTTGTAGGCCTGTTGTAAGGCAGGTCCTCACCAGACATTGTCGACGGTCGGTGGTCAAAAAAGTGCAGGACTGGCAGGACTGGCAAAAGGTGGTCCTCACTGACGGGTTGCGGTTTTGTCTCACCGGGGGTGATGGTTGGATTCGCGTTTATCATGGAAGGAATGAGCGTTACACCCAGGCCTGTACTCTGGAGCGCGATTGATTTGGAGGTGGAGGGTCCATCATGGACTGAACTTGTTGTCATAGCAGGCAATCTCAAAGCTGTGCGTTACATGGAAGACATCCTCATCCCTCATGTATTATCCTTCCTGCAGGCTCATCCTGACATGACCCTCCAGCATGACAATGCCACCAGCCATACTGCTCATCCTGACATGACCCTCCAGCATGACAATGCCACCAGCCATACTGCTCATCCTGACATGACCCTCCAGCATGACAATGCCACCAGCCATACTGCTCATCCTGACATGACCCTCCAGCGTTACAATGCCACCAGCCATACTGCTCATCCTGACATGACCCTCCAGCATGACAATGCCACCAGCCATACTGCTCATCCTGACATGACCCTCCAGCATGACAATGCCACCAGCCATACTGCTCATCCTGACATGACCCTCCAGCATGACAATGCCACCAGCCATACTGCTCATCCTGACATGACCCTCCAGCATGACAATGCCACCAGCCATACTGCTCATCCTGACATGACCCTCCAGCATGACAATGCCACCAGCCATACTGCTCATCCTGACATGACCCTCCAGCATGACAATGCCACCAGCCATACTGCTCATCCTGACATGACCCTCCAGCATGACAATGCCACCAGCCATACTGCTCATCCTGACATGACCCTCCAGCATGACAATGCCACCAGCCACTGCTCGTTCTGTCGTGATTTCCTGCAAGACAGGATAGAGTGTTCTGCCTGTTGGATCAATCCCATTGAGCACGTCTGGGACCTGTTGGATCAGAGGGTGAGGGCTAGGACCATCCCCCCCAGAAATGTCCAGGAACTTGCAGGTGCCTTGGTGGAAGAGTGGGATAACATCTCACAGCAAGAACTGGCAAATCTGGTGCAGTTCATGAGGAGGAGATGCACTGCAGTACTTAATGCAGCTGGTGGCCACTCCAGATACTGACGGTTACTTTTGATTTTGACCCCCCCCCTTTGTTCAGGGACACATTATTCCATTTCTGTTAGTCACTTGTCTGTGGAACGTGTTCAGTTTATGTCTCAGCTGTTGAATCTTATGTTCATACAAATATTTACACATGTAAAGTTTGCTGAAAATAAACCCAGTTGACAGTGAGAGGACGTTTCTTTTTTTGTTGAGTTTATATGGCAGCCTTTCAGAAGCTTGGCTTCACACAGCCTGTCAGCACACTTTGTAGTGTCCATGCAGTCCTATATCCAGCCGGTTGAAACCAGAAATCCGCCAACCTGACCGCTCTGAGTCATCTGCATTGTCCTGAAGGACACCGGTGCTACGTTTTGTTTCACAGTGCAATAATAACACTGGAATGGACAAATATGCTGTTTTAGAATGGAGGGGGGGTGTCATGTCCCCTCGTCTCCTGTGAAAGTTTCCCCCCTGAAGACATTATTCTTTCATATACAGCATGACTTTACTCTTTCATATACAGCGTGACTTTACTCTTTCATATACAGCATGACTTTACTCTTTCATATACAGCATGACTTTACTCTTTCATACACAGCATGACTTTACTCTTTCATATACAGCATGACTTTACTCTTTCATACACAGCATGACTTTACTCTTTCATATACAGCATGACTTTACTCTTTCATATACAGCATGACTTTACTCTTTCATACACAGCATGACTTTACTCTTTCATACACAGCATGACTTTACTCTTTCATACACAGCATGACTTTACTCTTTCATATACAGCATGACTTTACTCTTTCATACACAGCATGACTTTACTCTTTCATACACAGCATGACTTTACTCTTTCATACACAGCATGACTTTACTCTTTCATATACAGCATGACTTTACTCTTTCATACACAGCATGACTTTACTCTTTCATATACAGCATGACTTTATTCTTTCATTTACAGCATGACTTTACTTGTTCATACACAGCGTGACTTTACTCTTTCATTTACAGCATGACTTTACTTGTTTATACACAGCATGAATTTACTCTTTCATATACAGCATGACTTTACTCTTTCATACA
This sequence comes from Oncorhynchus masou masou, assembly GCF_036934945.1. NCBI lineage: Eukaryota > Metazoa > Chordata > Actinopteri > Salmoniformes > Salmonidae > Oncorhynchus > Oncorhynchus masou. Next base: position 2,684 of record NW_027016831.1, read on the forward strand.
CAGCATGACTTTACTCTTTCATTTACAGCATGACTTTACTTGTTCATACACAGCGTGACTTTACTCTTTCATTTACAGCATGACTTTACTTGTTCATACACAGCGTGACTTTACTCTTTCATTTACAGCATGACTTTACTTGTTTATACACAGCATGAATTTACTCTTTAATATACAGCATGACTTTACTCTTTCATACACAGCATGACTTTACTCTTTCATTTACAGCATGACTTTACTTGTTCATACACAGCGTGACTTTACTCTTTCATTTACAGCATGACTTTACTCTTTCATACACAGCATGACTTTACTCTTTCATACACAGCATGACTTTACTCTTTCATACACAGCATGACTTTACTCTTTCATACACAGCATGACTTTACTTGTTCATACACAGCATGACTTTACTCTTTCATACACAGCATGACTTTACTCTTTTACACAGCATGACTTTACTCTTTATACAGCATGACTTTACTCTTTCATACACAGCATGACTTTACTCTTTCATATACAGCATGACTTTACTCTTTCATACACAGCATGACTTTACTCTTTCATACACAGCATGACTTTACTCTTTCATATACAGCATGACTTTACTCTTTCATACACAGCATGACTTTACTCTTTCATACACAGCATGACTTTACTCTTTCATATACAGCATGACTTTACTTGTTTATACACAGCATGACTTTACTTGTTTATGTATAGCAAGACTTTACTCACATTGTAAGGATCGACGCTGGTTGAGACAAGAAGCAGGTAGAGGGAGTGAACATTTAATGGCAACGGACATGTAACAGGATAGGACAGGTTCTGGACATGAACACATAACCACATTAATGCAGACACAGGGAACAAACGGGGGAGCAGACCGTTATAGACGGGGCAATCAACAAAGGGAAGGAGTCCAGGTGAGCTGCTGCGTGTAATGATGGTGACAGGTGTGCGTAATGAAGGGCACACGAGCGCCTGAGAGGGAGAGCAGGAGCAGGCGTGACACACATAACAACTGTGGATAGAAACGTGGTTATAGACTCTTCACAAAAGCAAACTTAAAACACCTTTCAAACCAGACGTTTTTTCGCTAACTGGAAAACTTTTTTCCACCTTTTCTTTATATCTAAAAAGGTGTTCCCGGAATCAAAGCCTAAACTTGTATTTCCGTGAACCAACCAGGTCAAAATTCTGCCTACGGCTTAGTATGAAATGTAAGCGTAATGCTGAGGCGGCGTTGGCACGCACTACGCTCGTCAGCTCATGATGGTTGCTAGGCAACCTCCATTACTACTATCATCCTGGCAGTTCTACATTTTGGGATGCATGTCACTTCACCCAGTTCTACACATAACCCACCACATGAACTGTTTCCTGAACCACGACTGGACCATAAAGCATTACTGTGGGAATAAATGTCACTAGAGCAGAGGGAAGCCCCCAAGATAATGGTATGCTGCAGTGGTATGCAGTGCTGACTTGCTTCTGAAGCTAAGCAGGGTTGGTTGTGGTCAGTCCCTGGATGGGAGACCAGATGTTGCTGGAAGTGGTGTTGGAGGGCCAGTAGGAGGCACTCTTTCCTCTGGTCTAAAAATATCCCAATGCCCTGTGTAGGGTGCTGTCTTTCGGATGGGATGTTAAACGGGTGTCCTGACTCTCTGAGGTCATTAAAAATCCCATGGCACTTATTGTTAGAGTAGGGGTGTTAACCCTGGTGTCCTGACTCTCCTGAGGTCATTAAAGATACCATGGCACTTATTGTTAGAGTAGGGGTGTTAACCCTGGTGTCCTGACTCTCTGAGGTCATTAAAGATACCATGGCCCTTATCCTAAGAATAGGGGTGTTAACCCTGGTGTCCTGGCTAAATTCCCAATCTGGCCCTCAAACCATCACGGTCACTGAATCATCCCCAGTTTATGATTGGCTCATTCATCCCCCTCCTCTCCCCTGTAACTATTCCCCAGGTCGTTGCTGTAAATGAGAATGTCTTCTCAGTCAACTTACCTGGTAAAATAACGAATAAATTACAAAAAAATCTGTCTCCTGGGGTAGGTGTTCCATCATCCCTCACCAACAAACCCTTTTTAGTACCGATTTCACTAGCTGGTTGTTCCTCGTGTGTTGTTTCTACACCTCTAGTGGACCAGCCTCCTCCCTTAACATCATACTCGCTCTATTCTCAGTTTCCAGTTCAAGCACTGGAAAACCAACTCCTGGGTTCCGGGGCAATCACACACATCACAGCACCACTCCCCATCACTGTGGGACGTCTGCACCAAGAAAACCTTCCCTTCCTTATCATGTACCCGTACACAAAGTCATCCTCTGCCTCCTGTGGCTCCAATGCCACGACACCACCATCTCCTGGTGGAGTATGGAGATCACGGCCTGGGCACCCGGATGCCGGAAGACCTGCTTTGCCTTCCCCTGTGGTTCCACGTCGGTTGAGAGTCCTGCGGTTGCCCTCCAGGCTGACATCCCAGAGATTTACCAGGATCTCTGGAAGGTTTTCTCCGAGACGCGCGCCACCTGTCTCCCTCCTCATCGCCCCTGGAACTGTGCCATTGACCTGTTAACAGATCGTGCACATCTACCCCCTGTCAGAAACCAGGCTTTAGAGGAATACCCCAGGAGGCTCTCCAACAGGGTTTCATCCATCCACCTCCCCTGCGTCGGAACGTTTCTTCTTCGTGGTCAAGAAGTCAGGTGGCCGTGTATATCGACAACCTCCTGATCTACTCGGCCACCTTGGAGGAGCACATAGTCCTGGAACAACTCCTGGAGAAATTTCTGTCCTGGAGAACCATCTCTTCTGGAGAACCATCTGGTCTGGAGAACCATCTGGTCTGGAGAAACATCTGTTCTGGAGAAACATCTGTCCTGGAGAGCCATCTGTCCTGGAGAACCATCTGTTCTGGAGAACCATCTGTTCTGGAGAACCATCTGTACATCAAAACAGAAAAGTGCCTGTTCCATCAGGTCGTCGTCTCCTCCTTGCGATATGGAACATCGAGGGAAGCCCACCTATGCTGTCAGATCCAAGTGACATCCCAATACCATCTGAGATTTCCACCTTTGCCGACCGGACTCTCCTCACCCAGGCCATTCTTCTAGCCGGCATGGGAGGAGGGTAGTATTGTTCGGTAGTATTGTTCGGTAGTATTGTTCAGTAGCATTGCTCGGTAGTATTGTTAGGTAGTATTGTTAGGTAGTATTGTTAGGTAGTATTGTTAGGTAGTACTGCCAGGTAGTATTGTTCGGCAGTATTGTTAGGTAGTATTGTTGGGTATTATTGTTCGGTAGTATTGTTCGGTAGTATTGTTCGGTAGTATTGGTAGGTAGTATTGTTAGGTAGTATTGCCAGGTAGTATTGTCCGGTAGTATTGTTAGGTAGTATTGTTCGGTAGTATTGTTCGGTAGCATTGTTAGGTAGTATTGTTTGGTAGTATTGTTAGGTAGTATTGTTCGGTAGTATTGTTCGGTAGCATTGTTTGGCAGTATTGTTCAGTAGTATTGTTCGGTAGTATTGTGTCCTGTTTTCATGTTTAGACGCTAGAAGTTTTTGTATTCACATTCGTTCCTATTAAACTCCCCGACTGCACCTGCTTTCTGATTCCCTGCAGCTCTGTTACAGAAAATCCACGAAATCCTCCAATTCTTTAAGTTTTAGGAGATAAATATTTCTGATTGAGTCATATTTGCAGCAACGGCGTAAAAAGTGTTGTCTTTTTTCTCTGACCTTCCATGTTGTTCTAATGGCATCCTGTCTCTATTACCAGGCTATGGTTACTGAGTCTGACCTTCCATGTTGTTCTAATGGCATCCTGTCTCTATTACCAGGCTATGGTTACTGAGTCTGACCTTCCGTGTTGTTCTAATGGCATCCTGTCTCTATTACCAGGCTATGGTTACTGAGTCTGACCTTCCATGTTGTTCTAATGGCATCCTGTCTCTATCACCAGGCTATGGTTACTGAGTCTGATGTTGTTCTAATGGCATCCTGTCTCTATTACCAGGCTATGGTTACTGAGTCTGACCTTCCGTGTTGTTCTAATGGCATCCTGTCTCTATTTCCAGGCTATGGTTACTGAGTCTATACATTGTTAATAACTTCCTTTATTTAAATGATTTGATTTTGACAAGGTGTTGTGCTCATTTGATAACTCTATTTAGAATTTGGGGACATTGAAGTTTGTGATTAAATAAAATAAATTTTTGCCAAAAAAAAATAAAAAATTGGCCGTATCAAACTGTCCAGATTATTTTATAGTCACTTTTTCTGTCTCTCTCACTCTTGTTTTATTTTCTCGCTGTCTCTCTCTCTCTTAACTCTCTATTGCTGTCTCTCTCTCGCTGTCTCTCTCTCCTATATCTCTCTCCTATCTCTCTTTCTCTGTCTGTTTCAATCTTTGTATCTCTGTCTGTATCTATTTTCTCCCTCTCCTAGTTCTCTCCTTTTCTCTCTCTCTCTTTATATATCTCCCCCTGTCTGTTCTCCACCCTCTCTCTTGTATCTCTGTCTGTCCCCCTCTCTTTTCTCCCTCTCCTCAGTCCCTCTCTCCCCCTCTCTGCCTCCCTTTCAGTCCCTCTCTCCCCCTCTCTGCCTCCCTTCCTCAGTCCCTCTCTCTCCCCCTCTCTGCCTTTCATATATCTCCCCCCTCTGTCCCACTGTCCCTCTCTCTCCCCCTCCTGCCTCCCTTCCTCAGTCCCTCTCTCTCCCCTCTCTGCCTCCCTCAGTCCCTCTCTCTCCCCTCTCCCCTCCCCTCTGCCTCCCCCCCCTTCCTCAGTCCCCCTCTCTCCCCCCTCTCTGCCTCCCTTCCTCAGTCCCTCTCCCCCCTCCTGCCTCCCTTCCTCTCTGCCCCTTCCTCAGTCCCTCTCTCTCCCCCTCTCTGCCTCCCTTCCTCAGTCCCCTCTCTCTCTCTGCCTCCCCTCAGTCTCTCCCCCTCTCTGCCTCCCTTCCTCAGTCCCCTCTCTCTGCCCCCCTCTCTGCCTCCCTTCCTCAGTCCCTCTCTCTCCCCCTCTCTGCCTCCCTTCCTCAGTCTCTCTCTCCCCCTCTCTGCCTCCCTTCCTCAGTCCCTCTCTCTCCCCCTCTCTGCCTCCCTTCCTCAGTCCCCTCTCCAGCCCCCTCTCTGCCTCCCTTCCTCAGTCCCTCTCTCTCCCTCTCTCTGCCTCCCTTCCTCAGTCCCTCTCTCTCCCCCTCTCTGCCTCCCTTCCTCAGTCCCTCTCTCTCCCCTCTCTGCCTCCCTTCCTCAGTCCCTCTCTCCCCCTCTCTGCCTCCCTTCCTCAGTCCCTCTCTCTCCCCCTCTCTGCCTCCCTTCCTCAGTCCCTCTCTCTCCCCCTCTCTGCCTCCCTTCCTCAGTCCCTCTCCCCCCCTCTGCCTCCCTTCCTCAGTCCCTCTCTCTCCCCTCTCTGCCTCCCTTCCTCAGTCCCTCTCTCTCCCCCTCTCTGCCTCCTTCCTCAGTCCTCTCTCTCTCCCCCTCTCTGCCTCCCTTCCTCAGTCCCTCTCTCTCCCCCTCTCTGCCTCCCTTCCTCAGTCCCTCTCTCCCTCTCTGCCTCCCTCAGTCTCTCCCCCCCCCTCTCTGCCTCCCTTCCTCAGTCCCTCTCTCTCCCCCTCTCTGCCTCCCTTCCTCAGTCCCTCTCTCCCCCTCTCTGCCTCCCTTCCTCAGTCCCTCTCTCTCCCCCCTCTGCCTCCCTTCCTCAGTCCCTCTCTCTCCCCCTCTCTGCCTCCCTTCCTCAGTCCCCCTCTCTCTCCCCCTCTCTGCCTCCTTCCTCAGTCCCTCTCTCTCCCCCTCTCTGCCTCCCTTCCTCAGTCCCTCTCTCCCCCCTCTCTGCCTCCCTTCCTCAGTCCCTCTCCCCCCCTCTCTGCCTCCCTTCCTCAGTCCCTCTCTCTCCCCCTCTCTGCCTCCCTTCCTCAGTCCCTCTCTCTCCCCCCCTCTGCCTCCCTTCCTCAGTCCCTCTCTCTCCCCCTCTCTGCCTCCCTTCCTCAGTCCCTCTCTCTCCCCTCTCTGCCTCCCTTCCTCAGTCCCTCTCTCTCCCCCTCTGCCTCCCTTCCTCAGTCCCTCTCTCTCCCCCTCTCTGCCTCCCTTCCTCAGTCCCTCTCTCTCCCCCTCTCTGCCTCCCTTCCTCAGTCCCTCTCTCTCCCCCTCTCTGCCTCCCTTCCTCAGTCCCTCTCTCTCTCCCTCTCTGCCTCCCTTCCTCAGTCCCTCTCTCTCCCCCTCTCTGCCTCCCTTCCTCAGTCCCTCTCTCTCCCCCTCTCTGCCTCCCTTCCTCAGTCCCTCTCTCTCCCCCTCTCTGCCTCCCTTCCTCAGTCCCTCTCTCTCCCCCTCTCTGCCTCCCTTCCTCAGTCCCCTCTCTCCCCCTCTCTGCCTCCCTTCCTCAGTCCTCCTCTCCCCCTCCCCCTCTCTGCCTCCCTTCCTCAGTCCCTCTCTCTCCCCCTCTCTGCCTCCCTTCCTCAGTCCCTCTCTCTCCAGCCCCCTCTCTGCCTCCCTTCCTCAGTCCCTCCCCCCCCTCTGCCTCCCTTCCTCAGTCCCTCTCCCCTCTCTGCCTCCCTTCCTCAGTCCCTCTCTCTCCCCCTCTCTGCCTCCCTTCCTCAGTCCCTCTCTCTCCCCCTCTCTGCCTCCCTTCCTCAGTCCCTCTCTCTCCCCCTCTCTGCCTCTTCCTCAGTCTCTCTCCCCCTCTCTGCCTCCCTTCCTCAGTCCCTCTCTCTCCCCCTCTCTGCCTCCCTTCCTCAGTCCCTCTCTCCCCCTCCTGCCCCCTTCCTCAGTCTGCCTCCCTCTGCCTCCCTTCCTCAGTCCTCTCTCCCCCTCTCTGCCTCCCTTCCTCAGTCCCTCTCTCCCCTCTCTGCCTCCCTCCTCAGTCCCTCTCTCTCCCCCCTCTCTGCCTCCCCCCTCAGTCCCTCTCCCCCCCTGCCTCCTTCCTCAGTCCCTCTCTCTCCCCCCCTCTCTGCCTCCCTTCCTCAGTCCGTCCCTCTCTCCCCCTCTCTGCCTCCCTTCCTCAGTCCCTCTCTCTCCCCCTCTCTGCCTCCTTCCTCAGTCCCTCTCTCTCCCCCCCTCTCTGCCTCCCTTCCTCAGTCCCTCTCTCTCCCCCTCTCTGCCTCCCTTCCTCAGTCCCTCTCTCTCCCCCTCTCTGCCTCCCTTCCTCAGTCCCTCTCTCTCCCCCTCTCTGCCTCCCTTCCTCAGTCCTCTCTCTCTCCCCCTCTCTGCCTCCCTTCCTCAGTCCCTCTCTCTCCCCCCTCTCTGCCTCCCTTCCTCAGTCCCTCTCTCCCCCTCTCTGCCTCCCTTCCTCAGTCCCTCTCTCTCCCCCTCTCTGCCTCCCTTCCTCAGTCCCCTCTCTCTCCCCCTCTCTGCCTCCTTCCTCAGTCCCTCTCTCTCCCCCTCTCTGCCTCCCTTCCTCAGTCCCTCTCTCTCCCCCTCTCTGCCTCCCTTCCTCAGTCCCTCTCTCTCCCCCCTCTCTGCCTCCCTTCCTCAGTCCCTCTCTCTCCCCCTCTCTGCCTCCCTTCCTCAGTCCCTCTCTCTCCCCCTCTCTGCCTCCCTTCCTCAGTCCCTCTCCTCTCCCCCTCTCTGCCTCCCTTCCTCAGTCTCCTCTCCCCCTCTCTGCCCCCTCTCTGCCTCCCCCCTCTCCTCAGTCCTCAGTCCTCTCCCCCCTCTCTGCCTCCCCAGTCCCCCTTCCTCAGTCCCTCTCTCTCCCCCTCTCTGCCTCCCTTCCTCAGTCCCTCTCTCTCCCCCTCTCTGCCTCCCTTCCTCAGTCCCTCTCTCTCCCCCCTCTCTGCCTCCCTTCCTCAGTCCCTCTCCCCCTCTCTGCCTCCCTTCTCAGTCCCTCCCTTCTCTCTGTCCCTTCCTCTCCCTCTCCCCCTCTCTGCCTCCCTTCCTTCCTTCCTCAGTCCCTCTCTCTCCAGCCCCCCTCTCTGCCTCCCTTCCTCAGTCCCTCTCTCTCCCCCTCTCTGCCTCCCTTCCTCAGTCCCTCTCTCTCCAGCCCCCCTCTCTGCCTCCCTTCCTCAGTCCCTCTCTCTCCCTCTCTGCCTCCCTTCCTCAGTCCCTCTCTCTCCCCCTCTCTGCCTCCCTTCCTCAGTCCCTCTCTCTCCCCCTCTCTGCCTCCCTTCCTCAGTCCCTCTCTCTCCCCCTCTCTGCCTCCCTTCCTCAGTCCCTCTCTCTCCAGCCCCCCTCTGCCTGCCTCCCTTCCTCAGTCCCTCTCTCTCCAGCCCCCTCTCTGCCTCTCCCTTCCTCCCCTCTCTGCCTCCCTCTCAGTCCCTCTCTCCCCCTCTCTGCCTCCCTTCCTCAGTCCCTCTCTCTCCCCCTCTCTGCCTCCCTTCCTCAGTCCCTCTCTCTCCCCCTCTCCCCCTCTCTGCCTGCCCCTTCCTCAGTCCCTCTCTCTCCAGCCCCCTCTCTGCCTCCCTTCCTTCCTCCGTCTCTCTCTCTCCCCCCCCCTCTCTGCCTCCCTTCCTCTGTCCCTCTCTCCCAGTTTCACTCCATTTTGTATCCAGTCCTAGGGTTAGTTGGGGTTAGTTAGGTCAATAACACAGTTGGGGCTGGGTGAATAACAGGCTGTTTGTTGACCACAGTGACTTCATGTCCTATTCCCAGACTGACTGGCCTTAATGTCCCAGAGACGTTTATTGAGGGAGGAGATTTTAAAAAAGAGAGATCTGTTCTGTGTCTATTAAACTAAAAGGACCAGTCTCGTGAAATAAACTGTTGTTGTTATCTCTCTCTGTTCAAGAAGACACACACACACACACACACACACACACGGTTCATAACGAGGGATCCTGGGTATGTATCCCAAACCATAACAGAGAGGAGAGATAATGGCTGAGGGGACGCTCGTTAAAATAGCCTGGCACAGATCTGTTTGCATTAGCTCCCTTTCTATCTCTCCCACCCACTCACCTTCTCTCACCCACCCTCTCCCACCCACCCACCTTCTCTCACCAACCCTCTCCCACCCACCCACCTTCTCTCACCAACCCTCTCCCACCAACCCACCAACCCTCTCCCACCCACCCACCTTCTCTCACCCACCCTCTCCCACCCACCCACCTTCTCTCACCCACCCTCTACCACCCACCCATTCTCTCCCACCCTCTCTCACCCACCCACCCACCCACCCATTCTCACTCACCCATTCTCTCTCAGCCTCTCTCACCCACCCATTCTCTCCCACCCACCCATTCTCAACCACCCACTCTCTCTCACCCACCCATTCTCTCGCACCCACCCGCCCACCCACCCTCTCTCACCCGCCCATTCTCTACCAGCCTCAATCCCTCACCCACTCTCTCTCTCTCCCCCATCTCTCTCTTCCACTCTTTATTTTTCCCACATATTTTTCCCTGTCTCTGCACAGATGCCCATAATAGCGTACTCCATTCTTAAACTGCATAGGATGTACTCATCATTGCATACTAATTAACACGTACTGTTAAGTAAAAAAACATGCAGTATGCCACGGAAGCAACGAAGTACCTGCCTGGCCGAGTAGGGGGGGCGGGGGCCCATGTCTGTGTTCAAATTCAACAGCCGAGTAGGTGGGGCGGGGGCCCATGTCTGTGTTCAAATTTAACAGCCGAGTAGGTGGGGCGGGGGCCCATGTCTGTGTTCAAATTCAACAGCCGAGTAGGTGGGGCGGGGGCCCATGTCTGTGTTCAAATTCAACAGCCGAGTAGGTGGGGCGGGGGCCCATGTCTGTGTTCAAATTCAACAGCCGAGTAGGTGGAGGTGGGGGCCCATGTCTGTGTTCAAATTCAACAGCCGAGTAGGTGGAGGTGGGGGCCCATGTCTGTGTTCAAATTCAACAGACATGCATCATATTCACTAGCCTGATTTCCAACTAGCTCATTTCAAATTTCATTAATTTCTCTAAACTCTGAATAGAACCAGAACGGAGTTATAGACGTACTCAGGCTGGTTATAGACAGACAATCACATTCAACATAATGGAGTTATAGACGTACTCAGGCTGGTTATAGACAGACAATCACATTCAACCTAATGGAGTTATAGACGTACTCAGGCTGGTTATAGACAGACTATAACATTCAACCTAATGGAGTTATAGACGTACTCAGGCTGGTTATAGACAGACTATCACATTCAACCTAATGGAGTCATAGACGTACTCAGGCTGGTTATAGACAGACTATCACATTCAACCTAATGGAGTCATAGACGTACTCAGGCTGGTTATAGACAGACTATCACATTCAACCTAATGGAGTCATAGACGTACTCAGGCTGGTTATAGACCTACTCAGACTGGTTATAGACAGACAATCACATTCAACCTAATGGAGTCATAGACGTACTCAGGCTGGTTATAGACCTACTCAGACTGGTTATAGACAGACAATCACATTCAACCTAATGGAGTTATAGACGTACTCAGGCTGGTTATAGACCTACTCAGGCTGGTTATAGACCTACTCAGGCTGGTTATAGACGTACTCAGGCTGGTTATAGACCTGTTCAGGCTGGTTATAGACCTCCTCAGGCTGATTATAGACCTACTCAGGCTGGTGATAGACCTCCTCAGGCTGGTTATAGACCTCCTCAGGCTGGTTATAGACCTCCTCAGGCTGGTTATAGACCTACTCAGGCTGGTTATAGACCTACTCAGGCTGGTTATAGACCTACTCAGGCTGGTTATAGACCTCCTCACGCTGGTTATAGACCTCTTCAGGCTGGTTATATACCTCCTCAGGCTGGTTATAGACCTCCTCAGGCTGGTTATAGACCTACTCAGGCTGGTTATAGACCTACTCAGGCTGGTTATAGACCTCCTCACGCTGGTTATAGACCTCTTCAGGCTGGTTATATACCTCCTCAGGCTGGTTATAGACCTACTCAGGCTGGTTATAGACCTCCTCAGGCTGGTGATAGACCTCCTCAGGCTGGTTATAGACCTCCTCAGGCTGGTTATAGACCTCCTCAGGCTGGTTATAGACCTACTCAGGCTGGTTATAGACCTACTCAGGCTGGTTATAGACCTCCTCAGGCTGGTTATAGACCTACTCAGGCTGGTTATACACCTACTCAGGCTGGTGATAGACCTCCTCAGGCTGGTTATAGATCTACTCAGGCTGGTTATAGACCTCCTCAGGCTGGTTATAGACCTACTCAGGCTGGTTATAGACTTACTCAGGCTGGTTATAGACCTCCTCAGGCTGGTTATAGACCTCCTCAGGCTGGTTATAGACCTACTCAGGCTGGTTATAGACCTCCTCAGGCTGGTTATAGACCTCCTCAGGCTGGTTATAGACCTCCTCAGGCTGGTTATAGACCTCCTCAGGCTGGTTATAGACCTCAGGCTGGTTATAGACCTCAGGCTGGTTATAGACCTCCTCAGGCTGGTTATAGACCTGTTCAGGCTGGTTATAGACCTCCTCAGGCTGGTGATAGACCTACTCAGGCTGGTTATAGACCTCCTCAGGCTGGTTATAGACCTCCTCAGGCTGGTTATAGACCTCCTCAGGCTGGTTATAGACCTCCTCAGGCTGGTGATAGACCTACTCAGGCTGGTGATAGGCATACTCAGGCTGGTTATAGACCTCCTCAGGCTGGTGATAGACCTATTCAGGCTGGTGATAGGCCTACTCAGGCTGGTTATAGACCTATTCAGGCTGGTGATAGGCCTACTCAGGCTGGTTATAGACCTCCTCAGGCTGGTTATAGACCTCCTCAGGCTGGTTATAAACCTCCTCAGGCTGGTTATAGACCTCCTCAGGCTGGTGATAGACCTATTCAGGCTGGTGATAGGCCTACTCAGGCTGGTTATAGTCAGACAATCACATTCAACCTATACTGTAAAGCATATAGTCCATCTATCTTATTTAAAAAGGAATGAAGACAGAAACAGATCATTTGGTTAAATTTCTGCATATTTATTAACGGAAAAACAAAGTGATGTAACACATATTAATGAAATCAAACAGCCTAGTAAATACACCCACACTTTTCAAATGTTAAAATCAAAAAGCTATTGAACAGAAAAACGTGGACAGTCCGGGGCTGTAAATTCAGAACCGTTGGACAGTGGTATGATTTATATGCTGATTCAGTGAGTGAGTTTATAAGGAAGTGCTTTGTAGATGTTGTACCCACTGTGACTATTAAAACTTACCCTAACCAGAAACCGTGGATAGATGGTAGCATTCGCACAAAAGTGAAAGCACGAACCCCCACATTTAACCATGGAAAGAGGACTGGGAATATGGCAGAATATCAACAGTGTAGTTATTCCCTTTGCAAGGTAATCAAACAAGAGAAATGTTGGTATAGGGACAAAGTGGAGTCGCAACGGCTCAGACAGGAGACATATGTGGCTGGGTCTACAGGAAATCACAGACTACAAAAAGAAATCCACGGACACCGAAGTCTTGGAATACCAAGGAATATCTAGGATAGGATAAGTAATCCTTCTCACCCCCCTTAATGATTTAGATGCACTATTGTAAAGTGGCTGTTCCACTGGATGTCAGAAGGTGAATTCACCAATTTGTAAGTCGCTCTGGATAAGAGCGTCTGCTAAATGACTTAAATGTAATGTAAATGTAATGTCTTGCTTCCAGACAAACTGAACAACTTCTTTGCTGAACAGCTGAACAACTTCTGTCATCCTGAAGTGCTTTGAGAGACGAGTCAAGGATCATATCACCTCTACCCTGAAACCTTAGACCCACTTTCATTTGCATACCGCCCCAATAGATCCACAGACAATGGAATCGCCATCACACTGCCCTTCCCATCAGTACACAACCCCTTTGACGTAATTTCTGGTCACAACTTGTGGACTTGTTTACGTGCTACTGTGCAGTCTGTTTATTAACGTTGCTTTGCTACCTGCCAAATTTACGTTTTGTACCTTTTTATTCATCATCATCTGAAAGTTGTAAAATCTTGCTTATCTTCACGAAACCTGGCTAACAAGTTGAATCAGAAATACAAAATTGGGATTAATTATTTATTTACTAAATACCTAACTAATCACACAGAACTACATATACACAGAATGAATCATACCTTGATTACAAATTATGTCATAAAGGAAAACGTCCCTAGTGGATGGAACAGATATGACAGCTGTGGGTTGGGTTTGAGTGAAAGAGCGGGAAGACTGAGGAACAAATAGAGAGGCTGTGCTATCGTAAATACAATATCCTATGCATTCTAAATTACCGCCCATTTGGAAAAGGAAAATGCAAGAAATATTTACTCTGAGCTGCGCTTCAATAGGTTGGTGGTAGATGGAAGGCCGTGTTGCCAGAGTCCTTACAGAGTCCTTTGAAGAGTGTCTGTGGTGGTGAACGGGATACGTTGTAGTGTTGTCGTTGTTTGGTAGACGGCATACTCTGTCTGTCCTTTCCTAGCCCACGTTTACAGCTGCTGTTGCTAACTCAACTGCTAGGACGTCTCACTTCTTTAGTGAATAAGAGTTCAAAGTTCATACCATTCACAACCAAAGCTCACGCTGAGGTTGGCTTCATTCTGTAGTTGACATGTTAGTCCTTTTTAACGTATGGACCGTCGTCCTCACGTCCTCGGAACAGGAGGTTACATTTTCATCAAGAGCTTTATATAGTGGTAGGAGAGAGGGCATGTTTCATAGTTTACAACCAATGTCTCTTCACGTGGACGGGCCACTGAGTCGGGCCTAATTCACTCATGAAAACCCAATTCTCACATTTTAGAAGCTAAAATCACATTTCACCCCATCACAAATAATTTCATATTCAAACATTCAAATTGCACAACAATGTGAATCTGATAACTATAATGTGTAGACTTTCCACTGTAGAGTTTGTCATCCTATCATTGATAAGAATGTCTCAGATGACAACCGAACTGACATCATATTCATTAAGTACCAACGCATATGTTCAACTGGTCGGATTACCAGAATATGGTTCATTCCCCCCCCACACCTTCTGATGTTCCCAGAAACTTGATGTTAATTAACCAAGGGATTTTCAATAGTCACATCAGTAGGGTAGAGAGAGGAAAAAGGGGGAGAGGTTTTTATGACTGTCATAAACCTACCCCCAGGCCAGCGTCATGACAAGCCCGTGTCTGTGCCTCGATCTTGGTTGGGCAAAACTAAACATGGCGGTGTTCGCCTTAGCAATCTCACTGGAATAAAGATCTCCCCCATTTCTGTCATTATTGAAAGAGGGCAATTTTTGTCATTTTTAAAATATTTAATGTTAGATCCTTCACTTCCAAGGCAGTTATAGTCAATGAACTAATCACTGATCATAATCTTGATGTGTTGGCTGGACTGAAACATGGCAAAAGCATGATGATTTTACTGTGTTAAATGAGTCCTCTCTTCCTAGGGTATATAGTAGTATGTATAATAGGGTATATACAATAGGATATATAGTAGTATATAAAATAGGGTATATATAATAGGGTGTATATAATAGGATATATAGTAGTATATATAATAGGGTATATATAACAGGATATATAGAAGTATATATAATAGGGTATATACAACAGGATATATAGTAGTATATAAAATAGGGTATATATAATAGAATATATAGTAGCATATATAATAGGGTATATATAATAGGGTATATATAATATGATATATAGTAGTATATAAAATAGGGTATATATGATAGGGTGTATATAATAGGATATATAGTAGTATATATAATAGGGTATATACAATAGGATATATATAATAGGGTATATATAATAGGATATATAGTAGTATATATAATAGGGTATATATAATAGGATATATATAATAGGATATATATAATAGTGTATATATAATAGGATATATAGTAGTATATATAATAGGGTATATATAATAGGATATATAGTAGTATATATAATAGGGTATATACAATAGGATATATAGTAGTATATATAATAGGGTATATACAATAGGACATATAGTAGTATATATAATAGGGTATATATAATAGGATATATAGTAGTATAAATAATAGGGTATATACAATAGGATATATAGTAGTATATATAATAGGGTATATATAATAGGATATATAGTAGTATATATAATAGGGTATATACAATAGGATATGTAGTAGTATATATAATAGGATATATAGTAGTATATATAATAGGGTATATACAATAGGATATATAGTAGTATATATAATAGGGTATATATAATAGGATATATAGTAGTATATATAATAGGGTATATACAATAGGATATATAGTAGTATATATAATAGGGTATATATAATAGGATATATAGTAGTATAAATAATAGGGTATATACAATAGGATATATAGTAGTATATATAATAGGGTATATACAATAGGATATGTAGTAGTATATATAATAGGATATATAGTAGTATATATAATAGGGTATATACAATAGGATATATAGTAGTATATATAATAGGGTATATATAATAGGATATATAGTAGTATATATAATAGGGTATATACAATAGGATATATAGTAGTATATATAATAGGGTATATACAATAGGATATATAGTAGTATATAAAATAAGGTATATAAAATAGGATATATAGTAGTATATATAATAGGGTATATATAATAGGATATATAGTAGTATATATAATAGGGTATATATAATAGGATATATAGTAGTATATATAATAGGGTATATATAATAGGATATATAGTAGTATATATAATAAGGTATATACAATAGGATATATAGTAGTATATAATATAGGGTATATATAATAGGATATATAGTAGTATATATAATAGGGTATATATAATAGGATATATAGTAGTATATATAATAGGGTATGTATAATAGGATATATAGTAGTATATATAATAGGGTATATATAATAGGATATATAGTAGTATATATAATAGGGTATATAGTAGTGTATATATAATAGGGTATATATAATAGGGTGTATATAATAGTATGTATAATAGGGTATATAATAGTGTATATATAATAGGGTGCATATAATAGTATGTATAATAGGGTATATACAATAGGATATATAGTAGTATATATAATAGGGTATATAGTAGTGTATATATAATAGGGTATATAATAGTATATATAATAGTATGTATAATAGGGTATATATAATAGGATATATATAATAGGGTATATAGTAGTATATATATAATAGGGTATATAGTAGTATATATATAATAGGGTATATAATAGTATATATAATAGTGTATATATAATAGTGTATATATAATAGTATGTATAATAGGGTATATAGTAGTGTATATATACTAGGGTATATAATAGTGTATATATAATAGGGTATATAATAGTGTATATATAATAGGGTGTATATAATAGTATGTATAATAGGGTATATAGTGGTGTACATATAATAGGGTAAATAATAGTATATATAATAGTATGTATAATAGGGTATATATAATAGGATATATATAATAGGATATATATAATAGGGTATATAGTAGTATATATATAATAGGGTATATAGTAGTATATATAATAGGGTATATAATAGTATATATAATAGGGTATATAATAGTATATATAATAGGGTATATAGTAGTATGTATAATAGGGTATATAGTAGTATATATATAATAGGGTATATAGTAGTATATATAATAGGGTATATAATAGTATATATATAATCGGGTATATAATAGTATATAGATTCCAAGAACACAGGATGAGATGTTACTATCCTTTGTGCAAGCACTTCCAAGAGTTAATGAACAGTGAACGTGGTGAAATTTGGGGAGCGCATCGTCAGTAGTGTACCTTTGGTTCCTAGGGTGTTTCGGCCTTTCACACTATACACCCTCCCCAAAGGCGGCCAGCGACAGGGTGATCAATCCTACGCTTGCGTCCCATTCCCAATTAGTCATAGGAGTTGCCTTGTTGTTGATAGCCAACATCCCATGGGACTATGCATGGCAGGGGCGTCCTCCTCCCTGAGTCAAGCATTGTTGACCGCATACCTCCTGGCCCTCTCACTTCGGGGCCCAGCTGGGGTCTTTCCTCTTCATCCAGAGCCACTGACTGCTGCCTTCTGCCGCCTCTGATACAGCTTTGATTGCCGAACGCTGGCTCTGGCCCTTAATTCCCAGGTCTCTAAGCAGTCTGGTTGTAGATGTTGCCACAAAACCTCTGCAGCCCACCTCCACTGGTCGGACTTCTGTGTTCCAGCCATGATGCCGTGCTTCGGCAGCTAGATCAGCATAGCGCAGATGTTTTCGCTCATAAGCCTCATCTACTGAGTTTTCCCAGGGTACTGTGAGCTCAATGATGAAGACCTTATTGAGTGAACGGGACCAGAGCACCATGTCAGGTCTTAGGGTGGTAGTTGCGATCTCCGGAGGAAACACAAGTTGCCGGCCAATGTCAGCTAGCATTTTCCAGTCGCGGGCCAAGCGCAGATGGTCTCGCTCTAATGGTGTAGAGCCGCTCTTCGGTGGTTTAACTCCTTTGCAGACAAAGTTTGTCCATAAGGAGTGTGATGCTGCTGTGGGTGGTAGGGAGTTGGTGGCAGCTCGCTTGTCCTCCAGGGCGGACGCAAGGTTTTTAAGGACTTGGTTGTGACGCCAAGTGTAGCGTCCTTGGGTGAGGCTTGTTTTACACCCTGTGAGAATGTGCCTGAGGTTGGCTGGCATGGAACAGAGGGCACAGTCCGGATCTTCACCATACCATTGGTGAAGATTAACTGGTGTTGGAAGGACGTCATATGTTGCTCTGATTGAAAAGCTCAATCGCCTCGCTTCCATGGCCCACAGATCCTTCCAGCTGATCTTCCTCTTCTCCACACTGTCCCATCGAGTCCACTGTCCCTGTTTGGCAAGAGAGACTGCCTTGGCCCTCCTTGCAGCCTCCTCCTGATGGCGTACTTCCTGCACTACCATCTTCCGCCGCTCTGGTGCAGTGGCCTTACTCCAAGCAGCACGGCTAGTTAGCCCAAGGCCTCCTCTCCCTTGCTGAACATGACCCACAATGTCAGCATGTCTGAGGGCTGCTGTTGCCTCCTGGACTGCTTTTCCTGGCCTCCATTTGCGCCCAGTTGCCAAGGTCGGCGCGTTGTTGCTCACCACTGGGTCTCAAGATTCATTCAGTGTCATCTGGAGCCTGGTTTTTGCACACTTGAATTCCTCTGTTAGACTGGTGAGGGGCAGCTTGAGGACACCATCTCCATAGAGGCCTATGATGGTAAGGCATCGTGGAACTCCGAGCCACTTCTTTAACCTCTTGAAACTCCCCATCCCGGATCCGGGATTGTGACTAAGCCTCAGGCTCATTAGCATAACGCAACGTTAACGATTTCTGAAAATCGCAAATAAAATTAAAATAATGCGTTTGCTCTCAAGCTTAGCCTTTTCTTAACAACACTGTCATCTCAGATTTTCAAAATATGCTTTTGAACCATAGAAATTGACTAATTTGTGTAAGAGTATGCAAAGCTAGCATAGCATTTTGTGTAGCATGTAGCACGCAACATTTTCACAAAAGCCAGATAACCAAATAAATAAAATCATTTACCTTTGAAGAGCTTCTGATGTTTTCAATGAGGAGACTCCCAGCCACATACCAAATGCGCAGTGTTTCCTGAAAGTGTCTGTGTGTAGGAGAAATCGTTCCGTTTTCTACATTGCGCCTGGCTACCGAAACAAACCGAAAATGCAGTCACCTACAACGTGAAACTTTTTCCGGATTAACTACATAATATCGACCGAAACATGGCAAACGTTGTTTGGAATCAATCCTCAAGGTGTTTTTTCACATATCTCTTCATTGACATGCAGTTCATGGAAGCTTGCTTCTCTCTCTGTGCCCCATGGAAAAATACTGGCAGGTGACTTTTGCGCACCAATTTCGGCGCAGGACAATAGGACACGTGGTAAATGTGGTCTCTTATGGTCAATCTTCCAACGATCTGCCTACAAATACGTCACAATGCTGCAGACACCTTGGGGAAACGACAGAAAGGGCAGACTCATTCCTCTTGCGTTCACAGCCATATAAGGAGATCATGAAAGACAGAGCCTCAAAAATCCTTGTCATTTCCTGGATGCCAAGTCATCTTGGTTTTGCCTGAAGCTCACGTTAAAGGGCACGCACAGAGAAGATATTTGTATTTCTGGACACGTCAGAGTGTTTTCTTTCGAACAGTAGCAATTATATGCATAGTCGAGCATCTTTTTGTGACAAAATATCTTGTTTAAAACGGGAACGTTTTTCTTCCAAAAATGAAATAGCGCCACCATAAGTGTAAGAGGTTAAGTAGCCTGTGACTCCTCTTTCCATCTTCTCCACTGTTGAGATTGGAACCTCATACAGTGCTAAGGGCCACAACACCCGGGGTAGGAGACCAAACTGCAGACACCAGGCCTTTAACTTTCCAGGTAGCTGGGTGTTGTAGATTTACTGTAGGCTACTACTGATGTCTTTGCGCAGCTGTTGCACCTGGTCTTTGTCCTTCAGGCTTGCATCATACCACCTTCCAAGGCTTTTTACCGGCTGCTCAGACACTGTTGGGATTTGGTCATCTCCGATGAAGAATTTCAGGTCAGAGAGTACTCCCTTCACAATCGAGATGCTGCGTGACTTGGATGGTTTAATCTTCATATGGGCCCAGTTGATGTTCTCCTCGAGTTTTCTGAGCAGTCTCCTGGTGCATGGGACAGTGGTGGTCAATGTTGTAATGTCGTCCATGTAGGCTCTGAGTGGAGGGTGGCGGAAACCAGAGTCGACTCGCTGTCCACCAGCAACCCATTTTGAGGATCTGATGATAACCTCCATTGCCATTGTGAATGCCAATGGAGAAATGGTACATCCCGCCATTATACCTACATTCAGTCACTGCCATGAGGTGGTGAACTCTGAGGTGGTGAAGCAGAACTGCAGATCCTGGAAGTACGACTTCACCAGGTTTGTGATGGTGTCCGGTATGTGGAAAAATCTGAAGGCAGACCACAGGAGTTCATGGGGCACAGAGCCAAATGCATTGGCGGGGTCGAGGAAGACTACATGGAGGTCCCTTTTCTCCACCTTGGCCATTTGGATCTGGTGCCAGATCATGCTGGAATGTTCCAAGCAGCCGGAGAACCCTGATATTCCTGCCTTCTGTACAGATGTATCGACGTACGCATTCCTTTGCAGGTACTCGGCCATCCTCTGGGCAATGACCCTAAAGAAGATTTTACCCTCGACATTCAGTAAGGAGATTGGGCGGAATTGGCTGATGTTCACTGCATCCTTCTCATTAGGGATCAGGACCCCGCCTGCCCTACGCCACACTTTGGGTATTATCTTCTTCTGCCAAGCTGTTCTCATAAGCCTCCAGAGGAACCTCATGACGTCTGGTGCGTTCTTATACACTTTGTACGGGACTCCATTTGGCCCCGGGGCTGATGCTGTATAATAATATATATAATATATTATATATATAATAGGGTATATAGTAGTATGTATAATAGGGTATATAATAGTATATATAATAGTATATATAATAGGGTATATAGTAGTATATATAATAGGGTATATAATAGTATATATAGGGTATATAATAGTATATATAATAGGGTATATAGTAGTATATATATGTATATATATAGTATATATATACGATAGCATATTTCAATTTACAAAATAAAAAGACTGCATTTTCGTCGTTTGAGCTTCTAGTCATGAAATCTATGCAGCCTACTCAATCACTTTTTATAGCTATAAAAATAGCTGTTTACAAGCCTCCTGGGCCATATACAGCGTTCCTCACCGAGTTCCCTGAATTCCTATTGGACCTTGTAGTCATGGCAGAAAATATTCTAATATTCAAATAATCAGCTCAGACCCCAACCAAGGATCATCAAAAGCTGTGCTATAAATTATTGGACAACCCAAAGATTCCTAGATGCCATTCCAGACTCCCTCCACCTACACAAGGACGTCAGAGTACAAAAATCGGTAAACCTTCTAACTGATGAACAAAATTTTACCTTGCCAAATACCCTAGATGCAGTCACACTCCTAAAAACAAAAAACATTTGTCATAAGAAACTAGCTCCCTGGTTTACAGAAAATATCTGAGCTCTGAAGCTTCCAGAAAACGTAAATGGTGCCACACCAAACAGGAAGTCTTCCGACTAGCTTGGAAAGACAGTACCGTGCAGTATCGAAGAGAACTCACTGCTGCTCGATCATCCTATTTTTACAACTTAATTGAGGAGAATAAGAACAATCCAAAATGTATTTTTGATACTGTCACAAAGTTAACTAAAAAAGCAGCATTCCCCAAGAGAGGATGGCTTTCACTTCAGCAGTTGCCAAAAAGATCATGATCATTAGAAAGCAAATGACGGACTCCTCTTTAAATCTGCGTATTTCTCCAAAGCTCAGTTGTCCTGAGTCTGCACAACATTGCCAGGACCCAGGATCAAGGGAGACACTCAAGTTGTTTAATACTAGATATATTGTCCCATTGATGAGAATATTCATGGCCTCTAAACCTTCCAGCTGCATACTAAACTACTGAAAGAGCTGCTTCCTGTGCTTGGCCTCCTATGTTGAACATAATAAACGGCTCTCTATCCAACGGATGTGTACCAAACTCACTAAAAGTGGCAGTAATAAAGCCTCTCTTGAAAAAGACAAACCTTGACCCAAAAAATATGAAAAACTATTGTCCTAAATCGATTCTCCCATTCCTATCAAACTTTAAATAAAAAAGCTGTTGCGCAGCAACTCACTGCCTTCCTGAAGAAAAACAATGTATACAAAATGCTTCCTTCTGGTTTTAGACCCCATCATAGCACTGAGACTGCACTCATGAAGGTGGTAAATTACCTTTTAATGTTGTCAGACCAAGGCTCTGCATCTGTCCTCGTGCTCCTAGACCTTTGCACTGCTTTTGAGACCATTGACCCCATCATTCTTTTGGTAAGATTGGAAACTCAAATTGGTCTGCATGGACAAGTTCTGGCCTGGTTCAGATCTTATCTGTTGGAAAGATATCAGTTTGTCTCTGTGGATGGTTTGTCCTCTGACAAATCAACTGTAAATGTTGGTGTTCCTCAAGGTTCCGATTTAGGATCATTATTGTTTTCACTATATATTGTATCTTTTGGCGATGTAATTCGGAAACATAATGTTAACTTTCACTGCTATGCGGACGACGCACAGCTGTACATTTCGATGAAACATGGTGAAGCCCCAAAATTGCCCTCCCTGGAAGCCTGTGTTTCAGACACAAGGAAGTGGATGGCTGCAAATGTTTTACTTTTAAACTCGGACAAAGCAGAGATGTTAGTTCTAGGTTCCAAGAAACAAAGATATATTTTGTTGGATCTGACAATTAATCCTGATGGTTGTACAGTCATCTCAAAGAAAACTGTGAAGGACCTCAGCGTTACTATTGACCCTGTTCAAGACTGTTTCAGGGACAGCATTTTTCCATCTACGTAACATTGCAAAAATCAGAAACTTTCTGTCCAAAAATGATGCATAAAAATATATCCTTTATATATATCCTTTAGTCTAGATTAGACTACGGCAATGATCTTCATTCCGTCTACCCGGATAAAGCCCTAAATAAACTTCAGTTCGTGCTGAACTGCTCTTTTCTAGATTTTGTTTTACGTTATACACAGAGGACTTTTTTGCAGAATTCTGTAAGAGTCTCAATTTGGTGTTTGTCCCATTTTGGGAATTCTTGGTTGGTGAGCAGACCCCTGACCTCACGACCATCATAGAGGGCATTAGGTTCTATAACTGATTCAAGTATTTTTAGCCAGATCCTTAATTGGTATGTTAAATTTTATGTTCCTTTTAATGGCATAGAAGGCCCTTCTTCCTTGTCTCTCAGCTCGTTCACAGCTTTGTAGAAGTTACCTGTTGTGCAGATGTTTAGTCTGAGGTATGTATAGTTTTTTGTGTGCTCTAGGGCAACCGTTTCTAGGTGGAATTTGTGTTTGTCGTCCTGGCGAATGGACCTTTTTTGGAACACCATTGTTTTTTCCCTACTGAAGGTTACTGAACAGGGCCCAGGACTGACAGAATCTGCGCAGGAGATCTAGGTGTTGCTGTAGGCCCTCCTTGGTTGGTGACAGAAGCACCAGATCATCAGGAAACAGCAGACACTTGATTTCAGATTCCAATAGGGTGAGGCCGGGTGCTGCAGTCTGTTCTAGTGCCCTCGCCAATTCGTTTATATACAGTGGGGCAAAAAAGTATTTAGTCAGCCACCAATTGTGCAAGTTCTCCCACTTAAAAAGATGAGAGAGGCCTGTAATTTTCATCATAGGTACACTTCAACTATGACAGACAAAATGAGAAAAAAAACAGAAAATCACATTGTAGGATTTTTAATGAATTTATTTGCAAATTATGGTGGAAAATAAGTATTTGGTCACCTACAAACAAGCAATATTTCTGTCTCTCACAGACCTGTGACTTCTTCTTTAAGAGGCTCCTCTGTCCTCCACTCGTTACCTGTACAGTGCCTTACAAAATTATTCACCCCCTTGGCATTTTTCCTATTTTGTTGCTTTACAACCTGGAATTTGAATGGATTTTTATTTGGATTTCATGTAATGAATATGCACAACACAGTCCAAATTGTGAAAATGAAATGAAAAAAAAAGTGTTTTTTTTGTATTCACCCCCCTTTGCTATGAAGCCTCTAAATAAGATGTTGGGCAACCAATTACCTTCAGAAGTCACATAATTAGTTAGATTGCACACAGGTGGACTTTATTTAAGTGTCATGTGATCTGTCACATGATCTCAGTATATTTACACCTGTTGTGGAGAAGTACAGAGCAGGGTTGGGTTATAAAAAAATATCAGAAACTTTGAACATCCCACGGAGCACCATTAAATCCATTATTAAAATATTTAAAGAATATGGCACCACAACAACCCTGCCAAGTGAGGGCCGCCCACCAAAACTCATGGACCAGGCAGGGAGTGCATCAGAGAGGCAACAAAGAGACCAAAGAGTATCTGTCCATAGGACCACTTTAAGCCGTACAGTCCACAGATCTGGGCTTTACGGAAGAGTGGCCAGAAAAAAAGACATTGCTTAAAGAAAAAAATAACCAGACACGTTTGGTGTTCGCCAACAGGCATGTGGGAGACTCCCCAAACATATGGAAGAAGGTACTCTGGTCAGATGAAACAGAAATGTGTCCTTTTGGCAATAAAGGACAACCTCTCAACACCCTGAGAACACCATCCCCACAGTGAAGCATGTTCTGACCACAGCAGGATATTGGTTCTGACCACAGCAGGATATTGGTTCTGACCACAGCAGGATATTGGTTCTGACCACAGCAGGATATTGGTTCTGACCACAGCAGGATATTGGTTCTGACCCCAGCAGGATATTGGTCCTGACCACAGCAGGATATTGGTTCTGACCACAGCAGGATATTGGTCCTGACCCCAGCAGGATATTGGTTCTGACCACAGCAGGATATTGGTTCTGACCACAGCAGGATATTGGTTCTGACCACAGCAGGATATTGGTCCTGACCACAGCAGGATATTGGTTCTGACCACAGCAGGATATTGGTCCTGACCACAGCAGGATATTGGTTCTGACCACAGCAGGATATTGGTCCTGACCACAGCAGGATATTGGTTCTGACCACAGCAGGATATTGGTCCTGACCACAGCAGGATATTGGTTCTGACCACAGCAGGATATTGGTCCTGACCACAGCAGGATATTGGTTCTGACCACAGCAGGATATTGGTTCTGACCACAGCAGGATATTGGTTCTGACCACAGCAGGATATTGGTCCTGACCACAGCAGGATATTGGTTCTGACCACAGCAGGATATTGGTTCTGACCACAGCAGG
>NW_027016831.1:32500-175000 GCF_036934945.1 Oncorhynchus masou masou
GTGTGTGATGAGCCAGATCCACTCCTCCGCTCCTCTTAAATAGTATGGTTGTGTAAGCTGGGTTGACTGGCTGCCATGTTATGTGGTGTGTCATGTAGAGACAGGGAGAGGGGGAGAGATGGAGAGAGAGAAGGAGAGGGAGAGAGAGAAGGAGAGGGAGAGAGAGAAGGAGAGAGAGGAGCAAGACAGAGAGGAGAAATAGAAAGAGAGAGAGGAGCAAGACAGAGAGAGAGAGAGAGAGAGAGAGAGAGAGAGAGAGAGAGTGAGAGGAGCAAGACAGAGAGAGAGAGAGAGAGAGAGAGAGAGAGAGAGAGAGAGAGAGAGAAGGGAAAGAGAGAAAGGAGCAAGACAGAGAGAGAAAGGGAGAGAGAGAGAGAGAAAGGAGCAAGACTGAGAAAGAGAGAGAGAGAGGGAGCGAGAGAGAAAGGGAGAGAGTGTGAGCTTGTGATGCTCGGAGCCCTCTGCTCAGACCACTACACCACTGCCATTCACAATGCTCCAGCACGCCATGAGAATACCTGATGATGCTTGATGTTAAAATGAAGCCTTTCCCAAACCAACCTTGCCCTGACCTTAATCAATCAATGTAACCTTGTTTCTGTTTTAACCCTGTAACCCAGAATTCGTCTTGGAGAGAGCGCTGGAGAGGGAGAGAGATAAATAGAGAGAGTGAGAGGAAGATTCCACTCCACACTGCTTACAGTAGGTCCTCCCCTATCCAAACACTGGCTGAGGCCTGCTCAAGATGGCTGCTGACATGATGCTTCAGTAGAAATACCATTCAATCTACTGCACCATACAGGGGCGCTTCTCAATAGTCTGATGTACACTTGACCTGGTGCTTCTAGGGGAGCTTCTCAATAGTCTGATGTACACTTGATCTGGTGCTACTAGGGGAGCTTCTCAATAGTCTGATGTACACTTGATCTGGTGTTTCTAGGGGCGCTTCTCAATAGTCTGATGTACACTTGACCTGGTGCTTCTAGGGGCGCTTCTCATTAGTCTGATGTACACTTGATCTGGTGCTACTAGGGGAGCTTCTCAATAGTCTGATGTACACTTGATCTGGTGCTTCTAGGGGCGCTTCTCATTAGTCTGATGTACACTTGATCTGGTGCTACTAGGGGAGCTTCTCAATAGTCTGATGTACACTTGATCTGGAGCTTCTAGGGGCGCTTCTCAATAGTCTGATGTACACTTGATCTGGTGCTACAAGGGGAGCTTCTCAATAGTCTTCTCAATAGTCTGATGTACACTTGATCTGGTGCTTCTAGGGGCGCTTCTCAATAGTCTGATGTACACTTGATGACCAAAAAGATGTGGACACCTACTTGTCGAACATCTCATTCCAAAATCATGGGTGTTATGGAGTTAACAGACAGTTGGTCCCCACTTTGCTGCTATAATGGTACCGGAGAGTCAAGTCTGGGACCAAAAGGTTCCTTAACAGCTTCTACCCCCAAGCCATCAGACTGCTGAACAGCTTCTACCCCCAAGCCATCAGACTGCTGAACAGCTTCTACCCCCAAGCCATCAGACTGCTGAACAGCTTCTACCCCCAAGCCATCAGACTGCTGAACAGCTTCTACCCCCAAGCCATCAGACTGCTGAACAGCTTCTACCCCCAAGCCATCAGACTGCTGAACAGCTTCTACCCCCAAGCCATCAGACTGCTGAACAGCTTCTACCCCCAAGCCATCAGACTGCTGAACAGCTTCTACCCCCAAGCCATTAGACTGCTGAACAGCTTCTCCCCCAAGCCATCAGACTGCTGAACAGCTTCTACCCCCAAGCCACCAGACTGCTGAACAGCTTCTCCCCCAAGCCATCAGACTGCTGAACAGCTTCTACCCCCAAGCCATCAGACTGCTGAACAGCTTCTACCCCCAAGCCATCAGACTGCTGAACAGCTTCTACCCCCAAGCCACCAGACTGCTGAACAGCTTCTCCCCCCAAGCCATCAGACTGCTGAACAGCTTCTACCCCCAAGCCATCAGACTGCTGAACAGCTTCTACCTCCAAGCCATCAGACTGCTGAACAGCTTCTACCCCCAGCCATCAGACTGCTGAACAGCTTCTACCCCCAAGCCATGAGACTGCTGAACAGCTTCTACCCCCAAGCCATCAGACTGCTGAACAGCTTCTACCCCCAGCCATCAGACTGCTGAACAGCTTCTACCCCCAAGCCATGAGACTGCTGAACAGCTTCTATCCCCAAGCCATCAGACTGCTGAACAGCTTCTACCCCCAGCCATCAGACTGCTGAACAGCTTCTACCCCCAAGCCATGAGACTGCTGAACAGCTTCTACCCCCAGCCACCAGACTGCTGAACAGCTTCTACCCCCAAGCCATCAGACTGCTGAACAGCTTCTACCCCCAAGCCATCAGACTGCTGAACAGCTTCTACCCCCAAGCCATTAGACTGCTGAACAGCTTCTACCCCCAGCCATCAGACTGCTGAACAGCTTCTACCCCCAGCCATCAGACTGCTGAACAGCTTCTACCCCCAAGCCATCAGACTGCTGAACAGCTTCTACCCCCAAGCCATCAGACTGCTGAACAGCTTCTACCCCCAGCCATCAGACTGCTGAACAGCTTCTACCCCCAAGCCATGAGACTGCTGAACAGCTTCTACCCCCAAGCCATCAGACTGCTGAACAGCTTCTACCCCCAAGCCATCAGACTGCTGAACAGCTTCTACCCCCAAGCCATCAGACTGCTGAACAGCTTCTACCCCCAAGCCATCAGACTGCTGAACAGCTTCTATCCCCAGCCATCAGACTGCTGAACAGCTTCTACCCCCAAGCCATCAGACTGCTGAACAGCTTCTACCCCCAAGCCATCAGACTGCTGAACAGCTTCTATCCCCAGCCATCAGACTGCTGAACAGCTTCTACCCCCAGCCATCAGACTGCTGAACAGCTTCTACCCCCAAGCCATGAGACTGCTGAACAGCTTCTACCCCCAAGCCATCAGACTGCTGAACAGCTTCTACCCCCAGCCATCAGACTGCTGAACAGCTTCTACCCCCAAGCCATGAGACTGCTGAACAGCTTCTATCCCCAAGCCATCAGACTGCTGAACAGCTTCTACCCCCAGCCATCAGACTGCTGAACAGCTTCTACCCCCAAGCCATGAGACTGCTGAACAGCTTCTACCCCCAGCCATCAGACTGCTGAACAGCTTCTACCCCCAAGCCATCAGACTGCTGAACAGCTTCTACCCCCAAGCCATCAGACTGCTGAACAGCTTCTACCCCCAGCCATCAGACTGCTGAACAGCTTCTACCCCCAAGCCATGAGACTGCTGAACAGCTTCTACCCCCAAGCCATCAGACTGCTGAACAGCTTCTACCCCCAAGCCATCAGACTGCTGAACAGCTTCTACCCCCAAGCCATCAGACTGCTGAACAGCTTCTACCCCCAGCCATCAGACTGCTGAACAGCTTCTACCCCCAAGCCATCAGACTGCTGAACAGCTTCTACCCCCAAGCCATCAGACTGCTGAACAGCTTCTACCCCCAAGCCATCAGACTGCTGAACAGCTTCTACCCCCAAGCCATGAGACTGCTGAACAGCTTCTACCCCCAAGCCATCAGACTGCTGAACAGCTTCTACCCCCAAGCCATGAGACTGCTGAACAGCTTCTCCCCCAAGCCATCAGACTGCTGAACAGCTTCTACCCCCAAGCCATGAGACTGCTGAACAGCTTCTCCCCCAAGCCATCAGACTGCTGAACAGCTTCTACCCCCAAGCCATGAGACTGCTGAACAGCTTCTCCCCCCAAGCCATCAGACTGCTGAACAGCTTCTACCCCCAAGCCATGAGACTGCTGAACAGCTTCTAACCCCCAAGCCATGAGACTGCTGAACAGCTTCTACCCCCAATCCATCAGACTGCTGAACAGCTTCTACCCCCAAGCCATCAGACTGCTGAACAGCTTCTACCCCCAAGCCATGAGACTGCTGAACAGCTTCTCCCCCCAAGCCATCAGACTGCTGAACAGCTTCTACCCCCAAGCCATGAGACTGCTGAACAGCTTCTCCCCCCAAGCCATCAGACTGCTGAACAGCTTCTACCCCCAAGCCATGAGACTGCTGAACAGCTTCTAACCCCCAAGCCATGAGACTGCTGAACAGCTTCTCCCCCCAAGCCATCAGACTGCTGAACAGCTTCTACCCCCAAGCCATCAGACTGCTGAACAGCTTCTCCCCCCAAGCCATGAGACTGCTGAACAGCTTCTCCCCCCAAGCCATCAGACTGCTGAACAGCTTCTACCCCCCAAGCCATCAGACTGCTGAACAGCTTCTCCCCCAAGCCATCAGACTGCTGAACAGCTTCTACCCCCAAGCCATCAGACTGCTGAACAGCTTCTACCCCCAAGCCATCAGACTGCTGAACAGCTTCTACCCCCCAAGCCATCAGACTGCTGAACAGCTTCTACCCCCAAGCCATGAGACTGCTGAACAGCTTCTCCCCCCAAGCCATCAGACTGCTGAACAGCTTCTACCCCCAAGCCATGAGACTGCTGAACAGCTTCTACCCCCAAGCCATTAGACTGCTGAACAGCTTCTACCCCCAAGCCATCAGACTGCTGAACAGCTTCTACCCCCAAGCCATCAGACTGCTGAACAGCTTCTATCCCCAAGCCATCAGACTGCTGAACAGCTTCTCCCCCCAAGCCATCAGACTGCTGAACAGCTTCTACCCCCAAGCCATCAGACTGCTGAACAGCTTCTACCCCCAAGCCATTAGACTGCTGAACAGCTTCAACCCCCAAGCCATCAGACTGCTGAACAGCTTCTACCCCCAAGCCATCAGACTGCTGAACAGCTTCTACCCCCAAGCCATCAGACTGCTGAACAGCTTCTACCCCCAAGCCATCAGACTGCTGAACAGCTTCTACCTCCAAGCCATCAGACTGCTGAACAGCTTCTACCCCCAAGCCATCAGACTGCTGAACAGCTTCTATCCCCAAGCCATCAGACTGCTGAACAGCTTCTACCTCCAAGCCATCAGACTGCTGAACAGCTTCTACCCCCAAGCCATCAGACTGCTGAACAGCTTCTACCCCCAAGCCATCAGACTGCTGAACAGCTTCTACCCCCAAGCCATCAGACTGCTGAACAGCTTCTACCCCCAAGCCATCAGACTGCTGAACAGCTTCTACCCCCCAAGCCATGAGACTGCTGAACAGCTTCTTCCCCCAAGCCATCAGACTGCTGAACAGCTTCTACCCCCAAGCCATCAGACTTCTGAACAGCTTCAACCCCCAAGCCATTAGACTGCTGAACAGCTTCTACACCCAATCCATCAGACTGCTGAACAGCTTCTACCCCCAAGCCATCAGACTGCTGAACAGCTTCTACCCCCAAGCCATCAGACTGCTGAACAGCTTCTACCCCCAAGCCATCAGACTGCTGAACAGCTTCCACCCCCAAGCCATCAGACTGCTGAACAGCTTCTACCCCCCAAGCCATCAGACTGCTGAACAGTTTCCACCCCCAAGCCATCAGACTGCTGAACAGTTTCCACCCCCAAGCCATCAGACTGCTGAACACAGCTTCTACCCCCAGCCATCAGACTGCTGAACAGCTTCTACCCCCCAAGCCATCAGACTGCTGAACAGCTTCTACCCCCAATCCATCAGACTGCTGAACAGCTTCTACCCCCAAGCCATCAGACTGCTGGACAGCTTCTACCCCCAAGCCATTAGACTGCTGAACAGCTTCTACCCCCAAGCCATCAGACTGCTGAACAGCTTCTACCCCCAAGCCATCAGACTGCTGAACAGCTTCTACCCCAAGCCATCAGACTGCTGAACAGCTTCTACCCCCAAGCCATCAGACTGCTGAACAGCTTCTATCCCCAAGCCATCAGACTGCTGAACAGCTTCTACCTCCAAGCCATCAGACTGCTGAACAGCTTCTACCCCCAAGCCATCAGACTGCTGAACAGCTTCTACCCCCAAGCCATCAGACTGCTGAACAGCTAATACCCCCAAGCCATCAGACTGCTGAACAGCTTCTACCCCCAAGCCATCAGACTGCTGAACAGCTTCTACCCCCCAAAGCATGAGACTGCTGAACAGCTTCCACCCCCAAGCCACCAGACTGCTGAACAGCTTCTACCCCCAAGCCATCAGACTGCTGAACAGCTTCTACCCCCAAGCCATCAGCCTGCTGAACAGCTTCTCCCCGCAAGCCATCAGACTGCTGAACAGCTTCTACCCCCAAGCCATGAGACTGCTGAACAGCTTCTACCCCCAAGCCATTAGACTGCTGAACAGCTTCTACCCCCAAGCCATCAGACTGCTGAACAGCTTCTACCCCCAAGCCATCAGACTGCTGAACAACTTCTATCCCCAAGCCATCAGACTGCTGAACAGCTTCTCCCCCCAAGCCATCAGACTGCTGAACAGCTTCTACCCCCAAGCCATCAGACTGCTGAACAGCTTCTACCCCCAAGCCATTAGACTGCTGAACAGCTTCAACCCCCAAGCCATCAGACTGCTGAACAGCTTCTACCCCCAAGCCATCAGACTGCTGAACAGCTTCTACCCCCAAGCCATCAGACTGCTGAACAGCTTCTACCCCCAAGCCATCAGACTGCTGAACAGCTTCTACCTCCAAGCCATCAGACTGCTGAACAGCTTCTACCCCCAAGCCATCAGACTGCTGAACAGCTTCTATCCCCAAGCCATCAGACTGCTGAACAGCTTCTACCTCCAAGCCATCAGACTGCTGAACAGCTTCTACCCCCAAGCCATCAGACTGCTGAACAGCTTCTACCCCCAAGCCATCAGACTGCTGAACAGCTTCTACCCCCAAGCCATGAGACTGCTGAACAGCTTCTTCCCCCAAGCCATCAGACTGCTGAACAGCTTCTACCCCCAAGCCATCAGACTTCTGAACAGCTTCAACCCCAAGCCATTAGACTGCTGAACAGCTTCTACACCCAATCCATCAGACTGCTGAACAGCTTCTACCCCCAAGCCATCAGACTGCTGAACAGCTTCTACCCCCAAGCCATCAGACTGCTGAACAGCTTCTACCCCCAAGCCATCAGACTGCTGAACAGCTTCCACCCCCAAGCCATCAGACTGCTGAACAGCTTCTATCCCCCAAGCCATCAGACTGCTGAACAGCTTCTACCCCCCAAGCCATCAGACTGCTGAACAGTTTCCACCCCCAAGCCATTAGACTGCTGAACACAGCTTCTATCCCCCAGCCATCAGACTGCTGAACAGCTTCTACCCCCCAAGCCATCAGACTGCTGAACAGCTTCTACCCCCCAATCCATCAGACTGCTGAACAGCTTCTACCCCCCAAGCCATCAGACTGCTGGACAGCTTCTACCCCCAAGCCATCAGACTGCTGAACAGCTTCTACCCACAAGCCATCAGACTGCTGAACAGCTTCTACCCCCAAGCCATCAGACTGCTGAACAGCTTCTACCCCCCAAGCCATGAGACTGCTGAACAGCTTCTACCCCCCAAGCCATCAGACTGCTGAACAGCTTCTAACCCCAGCCATCAGACTGCTGAACAGCTTCTACCCCCAAGCCATCAGACTGCTGAACAGCTTCTACCCCCCAAGCCATCAGACTGCTGAACAGCTTCTGCCCCCAAGCCATCAGACTGCTGAACAGCTTCTGCCCCCAAGCCATCAGACTGCTGAACAGCTTCTACCCCCAAGCCATCAGACTGCTGAACAGCTTCTACCCCCCAAGCCATCAGACTGCTGAACAGCTTCTACCCCCAAGCCATCAGACTGCTGAACAGCTTCTACCCCCAAGCCATTAGACTGCTGAACAGCTTCTACCCCCAAGCCAACAGACTGCTGAACAGCTTCTACCCCCAAGCCATGAGACTGCTAAACAGCTTCTACCCCCAAGCCAT
This sequence comes from Oncorhynchus masou masou, assembly GCF_036934945.1. Taxonomy (NCBI): domain Eukaryota; kingdom Metazoa; phylum Chordata; class Actinopteri; order Salmoniformes; family Salmonidae; genus Oncorhynchus; species Oncorhynchus masou. The sequence continues at coordinate 40,401 of NW_027016831.1, forward strand.
GAGACTGCTGAACAGCTTCTACCCCCAAGCCATCAGACTTCTGAACAGCTTCTACCCCCAAGCCATGAGACTGCTGAACAGCTTCTACCCCCAAGCCATCAGACTGCTGAACAGCTTCTACCCCCCAAGCCATGAGACTGCTGAACAGCTTCTACCCCCCAAGCCATGAGACTGCTGAACAGCTTCTACCCCCAAGCCATCAGACTGCTGAACAGCTTCTACCCCCAAGCCATCAGACTGATGAACAGCTTCTACCCCCAAGCCATCAGACTGCTGAACAGCTTCTACCCCCAAGCCATCAGACTGCTGAACAGCTTCTACCCCCAAGCCACCAGACTGCTGAACAGCTTCTACCCGCAAGCCATTAGACTGCTGAACAGCTTCTACCCCCAAGCCACCAGACTGCTGAACAGCTTCTACCCCCAAGCCATCAGACTGCTGAACAGCTTCTACCCCCAAGCCATCAGACTGCTGAACAGCTTCTACCCCCAAGCCATCAGACTGCTGAACAGCTTCTATCCCCAAGCCATTAGACTGCTGAACAGATTCTACCCCCAATCCATAAGACTACTGAACAGCTTCTACACCCAAGCCATCAGACTGCTGAACAGCTTCTACCCCCAAGCCATCAGACTGCTGAACAGCTTCTACCCCCAAGCCATCAGACTGCTGAACAGCTTCTACCCCCAAGCCATCAGACTGCTGAACAGCTTCTCCCCGCAAGACATCAGACTTCTGAACAGCTTCTTCCCCCAAGCCATGAGACTGCTGAACAGCTTCTACCCCCAAGCCATCATACTGCTGAACAGCTTCTACCCCCAAGCCATCAGACTGCTGAACAGCTTCCACCCCCAAGCCATCAGACTGCTGAACAGCTTCTACCCCCAAGCCATCAGACTGCTGAACAGCTTCTATCCCCAAGCCATCAGACTGCTGAACAGCTTCTACCCCCAAGCCATGAGACTGCTGAACAGCTTCTACCCCCAAGCCATGAGACTGCTGAACAGTTAATCAAATGGCACCCGGACTACTTACACTGACCCCTCCCTCTATTTGTTTTGTACACTGCTACTTGCTGTTGATTATCTATGCATAGTCACTTCACAAACACGGGGTGGCAGGGTAGCCTAGTGGTTAGAGCGTTGGACTAGTAACCGGAAGGTTGCAAGTTCAAATCCCTGAGCTGAGAAGGTACAAATCTGTCGATATGCCCCTGAACAGGCAGTTAACCCACTGTTCCTAAACCGTCATTGAAAATAAGAATTTGTTCTTAACTGATTTGCCTAGTTAAATAACGATGAAAAAATAATAATAATAAAAAACACACTACATGTACAAATGACCTCTAACATGTACCCCCACACATTGACTCTGTACCGGTACCCCCTGTCTATAGCCTCCACATTGACTTGGTACCGGTACCCCCTGTATATAGCCTCCACATTGACTTGGTACCGGTACCCCCTGTCTATAGCCTCATTACTAACCTGTACCCCCACACATTGACTTGGTACCGGTACCCCCTGTCTATAGCCTCATTACTAACCTGTACCCCCACACACTGACTTGGTACCGGTGCCCCCTGTCTATAGCCTCATTACTAACCTGTACCCCCACACACTGACTTGGTACCGGTACCCCCTGTCTATAGCCTCATTACTAACCTGTACCCCCACACATTGACTTGGTACCGGTACCCCCTGTCTATAGCCTCATTACTAACCTGTACCCCCACACACTGACTTGGTACCGGTGCCCCCTGTCTATAGCCTCATTACTAACCTGTACCCCCACACACTGACTTGGTACCGGTACCCCCTGTCTATAGCCTCATTACTAACCTGTACCCCCACACATTGACTTGGTACCGGTACCCCCTGTCTATAGCCTCATTACTAACCTGTACCCCCACAGACTGACTTGGTACCGGTACCCCCTGTCTATAGCCTCATTACTAACCTGTACCCCCACACATTGACTTGGTACCGGTACCCCCTGTCTATAGCCTCATTACTAACCTGTACCCACACACACTGACTTGGTACCGGTACCCCCTGTCTATAGCCTCGGTATTGTTATTTTATCGTGTTACTTTTTAAATTATTTTTTACTTTAGTTTATTTGGCAAATATTTTCTTAACTCTTCTTGAACTGCACTGTTGGTTAAGGGCTTGTTAGTAAGCATTTCACGGTAAAGTCTACACATGTTGTATTCGGCGCATGTGACACATCAAGTTTCCTCCAGCCTCCATTCTTCTGTGAAGACGTTTCACTAGATGTTGGAACATTGCTGAGGGGACTTGCTTCCATTAGGCCTGACTCGCAGTCGGCATTCCAATTTATTCCAAAGGTGTTCGACGAGGTTGAGGCCAGAGCTCTGTGCAGGACAGTCAAGATCTTCCACACCGATCTTGACAAACCATTTCTGTATTGACCTCGCTTTGTGCATTGTCATGCTAAAACAGTAAAGATTTCCCTTCACTGGAACTAAAGGGCCTAGCCCGAATCAAGAAAAACAGCCTCAGGCCATTATACCTCCTCCACCAAACTTTACAGTTGGCTATATGCATTGGGGCAGGTAGCGTTCTCCTAGCATCCACTAAACCCAAATTCATCCGTCACGCTGCCAGATGGTGAAGTGTGATTCATCACTCAAGAGAACACGTTTCCACTGCTCCAGAGTCCAATGGCGGCGAGCTGTACTCCAGCCGACGCTTGGCATTGCGCGTGGTGATTTTAGGCTTGTGTACGGCTGCTCGGCCATGGAAACCCATTTCATGAAGTTCTTGTACCGACGTTTCTCCCAGAGGCAGTTTGGAACTCGGTAGTGAGTGTTGCAATCGAGGACAGACAATTTATACACGCTACGTGCTTCAGCATTCGGCGGTCCCATTCTGTGAGCTTGTCTGGCCTACCGCTGAGTCATTGTTGCTCCGAGATGTTTCCACTTCACAATAAGAGCACTTGACCGGGGCAGCTCTTGCAGGGCACAAATTTGACAAACTTGACTTGTTGAAACAGTGGCATCCTATGACGGTGCCAAGTTAAAAGTCACTGAGCTCTTCAGTAAGGCCATTCTACAGCCTGTGTTTGTCTATGGAGATTGCATCGCTGTGTGCTCGATTTTATTCATCCCCATCCACACTAGCCATCTGCAAGCCTCCATCCCCATCCACAATGCACTAGACATCTGCAAGCCCCCATCCCCATCCACAATGCACTAGCCATCTGCAAGCCTCCATCCCCATCCAAAATGCACTAGACATCTGCAAGCCTCCATCCCCATCCACAATGCACTAGACATCTGCAAGCCTCCATCCCCATCCACAATGCACTAGCCATCTGCAAGCCTCCATTCCCATCCACAATGCACTAGCCATCTGCAAGCCTCCATCCCCATCCACAATGCACTAGCCATCTGCAAGCCCCCATCCCCATCCACAATGCACTAGCCATCTGCAAGCCCCCATCCCCATCCACAATGCACTAGCCATCTGCAAGCCTCCATCCCCATCCACAATGCACTAGCCATCTGCAAGCCTCCATCCCCATCCACAATGCACTAGCCATCTGCAAGCCTCCATCCCCATCCACAATGCACTAGCCATCTGCAAGCCCCCATCCCCATCCACAATGCACTAGCCATCTGCAAGCCTCCATCCCCATCCACAATGCACTAGCCATCTGCAAGCCTCCATCCCCATCCACAATGCACTAGCCATCTGCAAGCCCCCATCCCCATCCACAATGCACTAGCCATCTGCAAGCCCCCATCCCCATCCACAATGCACTAGCCATCTGCAAGCCCCCATCCCCATCCACAATGCACGAGCCATCTGCAAGCCTCCATCCCCATCCACAATGCACTAGCCATCTGCAAGCCCCCATCCCCATCCACAATCACTAGCCATCTGCAAGCCTCCATCCCCATCCACAATGCACTAGCCATCTGCAAGCCCCCATCCCCATCCACAATGCACTAGCCATCTGCAAGCCCCCATCCCCATCCACAATGCACTAGCCATCTTCAAGCCTCCATCCCCATCCACAATGCACTAGCCATCTGCAAGCCCCCATCCCCATCCACAATGCACTAGCCATCTGCAAGCCCCCATCCCCATCCACAATGCACTAGCCATCTGCAAGCCCCCATCCCCATCCACAATGCACTAGCCATCTGCAAGCCCCCATCCCCATCCACAATGCACTAGCCATCTGCAAGCCCCCATCCACAATGCACTAGCCATCTGCAAGCCCCCATCCCCATCCACAATGCACTAGCCATCTGCAAGCCCCCATCCCCATCCACAATGCACTAGCCATCTGCAAGCCCCCATCCACAATGCACTAGCCATCTGCAATCCCCCATCCCCATCCACAATGCACTAGCCATCTGCAAGCCCCATCCCCATCCACAATGCACTAGCCATCTGCAAGCCCCCATCCCCATCCACAATGCACTAGCCATCTGCAAGCCTCCATCCCCATCCACAATGCACTAGCCATCTGCAAGCCCCCATCCCCATCCACAATGCACTAGCCATCTGCAAGCCTCCATCCCCATCCACAATGCACTAGCCATCTGCAAGCCCCCATCCCCATCCACAATGCACTAGCCATCTGCAAGCCCCCATCCCCATCCACAATGCACTAGCCATCTGCAAGCCTCCATCCCCATCCACAATGCACTAGCCATCTGCAAGCCCCCATCTCCATCCACAATGCACTAGCCATCTGCAAGCCCCCATCCCCATCCACAATGCACTAGCCATCTGCAAGCCCCCATCCCCATCCACAATGCACTAGCCATCTGCAAGCCCCCATCCCCATCCACAATGCACTAGCCATCTGCAAGCCCCCATCCACAATGCACTAGCCATCTGCAAGCCCCCATCCCCATCCACAATGCACTAGCCATCTGCAAGCCCCCATCCCCATCCACAATGCACTAGCCATCTGCAAGCCCCCATCGCCATCCACAATGCACTAGCCATCTGCAAGCCCACATCCCCATCCACAATGCACTAGCCATCTGCAAGCCCCCATCCCCATCCACAATGCACTAGCCATCTGCAAGCCCCCATCCCCATCCACAATGCACTAGCCATCTGCAAGCCCCCATCCCCATCCACAATGCACTAGTCATCTGCAAGCCCCCATCCCCATCCACAATGCACTAGCCATCTGCAAGCCCCCATCCCCATCCACAATGCACTAGCCATCTGCAAGCCCCCATCGCCATCCACAATGCACTAGCCATCTGCAAGCCCACATCCCCATCCACAATGCACTAGCCATCTGCAAGCCCCCATCCCCATCCACAATGCACTAGCCATCTGCAAGCCCCCATCCCCATCCACAATGCACTAGCCATCTGCAAGCCCCCATCGCCATCCACAATGCACTAGCCATCTGCAAGCCCCCATCCCCATCCACAATGCACTAGCCATCTGCAAGCCCCCATCCCCATCCACAATGCATTAGCCATCTGCAAGCCTCCATCCCCATCCACAATGCACTAGCCATCTGCAAGCCCCCATCCCCATCCACAATGCACTAGCCATCTGCAAGCCCCCATCGCCATCCACAATGCACTAGCCATCTGCAAGCCCCCATCGCCATCCACAATGCACTAGCCATCTGCAAGCCCCCATCGCCATCCACAATGCTTTACCCATCTGCAAGCCTCCATCCCCATCCACAATGCACTAGCTCGCTGCTTATTGCAAGCCGTCTTGATGGTAACAGCGTTGCCCATAGTGGTCGGTTCTGAAGGTATTTCATGACATCCTGGGGACCTGGACGAATGACAATTATCGCCTTGGATCTGAGTGACTGGAGTATAAGGCTAGGGTATAGAGATGGGGTATAGAACTGGAGTATAAGGCTAGGGTATAGAGATGGGGTATAGAACTGGAGTATAAGGCTGGGGTATAGAGATGGGGTATAGAACTGGAGTATAAGGCTAGGGTATAGAGATGGGGTATAGAACTGGAGTATAAGGCTAGGGTATAGAGATGGGGTATAGAACTGGAGTATAAGGCTAGGGTATAGAGATGGGGTATAGAACTGGAGTATAAGGCTGGGGTATAGAGATGGGGTATAGAACTGGAGTATAAGGCTGGAGTATAGAGATGGGGTATAGAGATGGGGTATAGAGATGGGGTATAGAACTGGAGTATAAGGCTAGGGTATAGAGATGGGGTATAGAGATGGGGTATAGAACTGGAGTATAAGGCTAGGGTATAGAGATGGGGTATAGAGATGGGGTATAGAACTGGAGTATAAGGCTAGGGTATAGAGATGGGGTATAGAGATGGGGTATAGAACTGGAGTATAAGGCTAGGGTATAGAGATGGGGTATAGAGATGGGGTATAGAACTGGAGTATAAGGCTAGGGTATAGAGATGGGGTATAGAGATGGGGTATAGAACTGGAGTATAAGGCTAGGGTATAGAGATGGGGTATAGAACTGGAGTATAAGGCTAGGGTATAGAGATGGGGTATAGAACTGGAGTATAAGGCTAGGGTATAGAGATGGGGTATAGAACTGGAGTATAAGGCTAGGGTATAGAGATGGGGTATAGAGATGGGGTATAGAACTGGAGTATAAGGCTAGGGTATAGAGATGGGGTATAGAACTGGAGTATAAGGCTAGGGTATAGAGATGGGGTATAGAACTGGAGTATAAGGCTAGGGTATAGAGATGGGGTATAGAACTGGAGTATAAGGCTAGGGTATAGAGATGGGGTATAGAACTGGAGTATAAGGCTAGGGTATAGAGATGGGGTATATAACTGGAGTATAAGGCTAGGGTATAGAGATGGGGTATAGAACTGGAGTATAAGGCTAGGGTATAGAGATGGGGTATAGAACTGGAGTATAAGGCTAGGGTATAGAGATGGGGTATAGAGATGGGGTATAGAACTGGAGTATAGAGATGGGTTATAGAACTGGAGTATAAGGCTAGGGTATAGAGATGGGGTATAGAACTGGAGTATAAGGCTAGGGTATAGAGATGGGGTATAGAACTGGAGTATAAGGCTAGGGTATAGAGATGGGGTATAGAACTGGAGTATAAGGCTAGGGTATAGAGATGGGGTATAGAACTGGAGTATAAGGCTAGGGTATAGAGATGGGGTATAGAACTGGAGTATAAGGCTAGGGTATAGAGATGGGGTATAGAGATGGGGTATAGAACTGGAGTATAAGGCTAGGGTATAGAGATGGGGTATAGAACTGGAGTATAAGGCTAGGGTATAGAGATGGGGTATAGAACTGGAGTATAAGGCTAGGGTATAGAGATGGGGTATAGAACTGGAGTATAGAGATGGGTTATAGAGATGGGGTATAGAACTGGAGTATAAGGCTAGGGTATAGAGATGGGGTATAGAACTGGATTATAAGGCTAGGGTATAGAGATGGGGTATAGAACTGGAGTATAAGGCTAGGGTATAGAGATGGGGTATAGAACTGGAGTATAAGGCTAGGGTATAGAGATGGGGTATAGAACTGGAGTATAAGGCTAGGGTATAGAGATGGGGTATAGAACTGGAGTATAAGGCTAGGGTATAGAGATGGGGTATAGAACTGGAGTATAAGGCTAGGGTATAGAGATGGGGTATAGAACTGGAGTATAAGGCTAGGGTATAGAGATGGGGTATAGAGATGGGGTATAGAACTGGAGTATAGAGATGGGTTATAGAACTGGAGTATAAGGCTAGGGTATAGAGATGGGGTATAGAACTGGAGTATAAGGCTAGGGTATAGAGATGGGGTATAGAACTGGAGTATAAGGCTAGGGTATAGAGATGGGGTATAGAACTGGAGTATAAGGCTAGGGTATAGAGATGGGGTATAGAACTGGAGTATAAGGCTAGGGTATAGAGATGGGGTATAGAACTGGAGTATAAGGCTAGGGTATAGAGATGGGGTATAGAACTGGAGTATAAGGCTAGGGTATAGAGATGGGGTATAGAACTGGAGTATAAGGCTAGGGTATAGAGATGGGGTATAGAACTGGAGTATAAGGCTAGGGTATAGAGATGGGGTATAGAGATGGGGTATAGAACTGGAGTATAGAGATGGGTTATAGAACTGGAGTATAAGGCTAGGGTATAGAGATGGGGTATAGAACTGGAGTATAAGGCTAGGGTATAGAGATGGGGTATAGAACTGGAGTATAAGGCTAGGGTATAGAGATGGGGTATAGAACTGGAGTATAAGGCTAGGGTATAGAGATGGGGTATAGAACTGGAGTATAAGGCTAGGGTATAGAGATGGGGTATAGAGATGGGGTATAGAACTGGAGTATAGAGATGGGTTATAGAACTGGAGTATAAGGCTAGGGTATAGAGATGGGGTATAGAACTGGAGTATAAGGCTAGGGTATAGAGATGGGGTATAGAACTGGAGTATAAGGCTAGGGTATAGAGATGGGGTATAGAACTGGAGTATAAGGCTAGGGTATAGAGATGGGGTATAGAACTGGAGTATAAGGCTAGGGTATAGAGATGGGGTATAGAACTGGAGTATAAGGCTAGGGTATAGAGATGGGGTATAGAACTGGAGTATAAGGCTAGGGTATAGAGATGGGGTATAGAACTGGAGTATAAGGCTAGGGTATAGAGATGGGGTATAGAACTGGAGTATAAGGCTAGGGTATAGAGATGGGGTATAGAGATGGGGTATAGAACTGGAGTATAGAGATGGGTTATAGAACTGGAGTATAAGGCTAGGGTATAGAGATGGGGTATAGAACTGGAGTATAAGGCTAGGGTATAGAGATGGGGTATAGAACTGGAGTATAAGGCTAGGGTATAGAGATGGGGTATAGAACTGGAGTATAAGGCTAGGGTATAGAGATGGGGTATAGAACTGGAGTATAAGGGTATAGAGATGGGGTATAGAACTGGAGTATAAGGCTAGGGTATAGAGATGGGGTATAGAACTGGAGTATAAGGCTAGGGTATAGAGATGGGTTATAGAACTGGAGTATAAGGCTAGGGTATAGAGATGGGGTATAGAACTGGAGTATAAGGCTAGGGTATAGAGATGGGGTATAGAACTGGAGTATAGAGATGGGTTATAGAGATGGGGTATAGAACTGGAGTATAAGGCTAGGGTATAGAGATGGGGTATAGAACTGGAGTATAAGGCTAGGGTATAGAGATGGGGTATAGAACTGGAATATAAGGCTAGGGTATAGAGATGGGTTATAGAACTGGAGTATAAGGCTAGGGTATAGAGATGGGGTATAGAACTGGAGTATAGAGATGGGTTATAGAGATGGGGTATAGAACTGGAGTATAAGGCTAGGGTATAGAGATGGGGTATAGAACTGGAGTATAAGGCTAGGGTATAGAGATGGGGTATAGAACTGGAGTATAAGGCTAGGGTATAGAGATGGGGTATAGAACTGGAGTATAAGGCTAGGGTATAGAGATTGGTTATAGAACTGGAGTATAAGGCTAGGGTATAGAGATGGGGTATAGAACTGGTGTATAAGGCTAGGGTATAGAGATGGGGTATAGAACTGGAGTATAAGGCTAGGGTATAGAGATGGGTTATAGAACTGGAGTATAAGGCTAGGGTATAGAGATGGGGTATAGAACTGGAGTATAGAGATGGGTTATAGAGATGGGGTATAGAACTGGAGTATAGAGATGGGTTATAGAGATGGGGTATAGAACTGGAGTATAAGGCTAGGGTATAGAGATGGGGTATAGAACTGGAGTATAAGGCTAGGGTATAGAGATGGGGTATAGAACTGGAGTATAAGGCTAGGGTATAGAGATGGGGTATAGAACTGGAGTATAAGGCTAGGGTATAGAGATGGGGTATAGAACTGGAGTATAAGGCTAGGGTATAGAGATGGGTTATAGAACTGGAGTATAAGGCTAGGGTATAGAGATGGGGTATAGAACTGGAGTATAAGGCTAGGGTATAGAGATGGGGTATAGAACTGGAGTATAAGGCTAGGGTATAGAGATGGGTTATAGAACTGGAGTATAAGGCTAGGGTATAGAGATGGGGTATAGAACTGGAGTATAGAGATGGGTTATAGAGATGGGGTATAGAACTGGAGTATAGAGATGGGTTATAGAGATGGGGTATAGAACTGGAGTATAAGGCTAGGGTATAGAGATGGGGTATAGAACTGGAGTATAGAGATGGGTTATAGAGATGGGGTATAAGGCTAGGGTATAGAGATGGGGTATAGAACTGGAGTATAGAGATGGGTTATAGAGATGGGGTATAGAACTGGAGTATAAGGCTAGGGTATAGAGATGGGGTATAGAACTGGAGTATAGAGATGGGTTATAGAGATGGGGTATAGAACTGGAGTATAGAGATGGGTTATAGAGATGGGGTATAGAACTGGAGTATAAGGCTAGGGTATAGAGATGGGGTATAGAACTGGAGTATAGAGATGGGTTATAGAGATGGGGTATAAGGCTAGGGTATAGCGATGGGGTATAGAACTGGAGTATAGAGATGGGTTATAGAGATGGGGTATAGAACTGGAGTATAAGGCTAGGGTATAGAGATGGGGTATAGAACTGGAGTATAGAGATGGGTTATAGAGATGGGGTATAGAACTGGAGTATAAGGCTAGGGTATAGAGATGGGGTATAGAACTGGAGTATAGAGATGGGTTATAGAGATGGGGTATAGAACTGGAGTATAAGGCTAGGTTATAGAGATGGGGTATAGAACTGGAGTATAGAGATGGGTTATAGAGATGGGGTATAGAACTGGAGTATAAGGCTAGGGTATAGAGATGGGGTATAGAACTGGAGTATAGAGATGGGTTATAGAGATGGGGTATAGAACTGGAGTATAAGGCTAGGGTATAGAGATGGGGTATAGAACTGGAGTATAGAGATGGGTTATAGAGATGGGGTATAGAACTGGAGTATAAGGCTAGGGTATAGAGATGGGGTATAGAACTGGAGTATAGAGATGGGTTATAGAGATGGGGTATAAGGCTGGCTTATACAGTGCCTTGCGAAAGTATTCGGCCCCCTTGAACTTTGCGACCTTTTGCCACATTTCAGGCTTCAAACATAAAGATATAAAACTGTATTTTTTTGTGAAGAATCAACAACAAGTGGGACACAATCATGAAGTGGAACGACATTTATTGGATATTTCAAACTTTTTTAACAAATCAAAAACTGAAAAATTGGGCGTGCAAAATTATTCAGCCCCCTTAAGTTAATACTTTGTAGCGCCACCTTTTGCTGCGATCACAGCTGTAAGTCGCTCTGGGTATGTCTCTATCAGTTTTGCACATCGAGAGACTGAAATGTTTTCCCATTCCTCCTTGCAAAACAGCTCGAGCTCAGTGAGGTTGGATGGAGAGCATTTGTGAACAGCAGTTTTCAGTTCTTTCCACAGATTCTTGATTGGATTCAGGTCTGGACTTTGACTTGGCCATTCTAACACCTGGATATGTTTATTTTTGAACCATTCCATTGTAGATTTTGCTTTATGTTTTGGATCATTGTCTTGTTGGAAGACAAATCTCCGTCCCAGTCTCATGTCTTTTGCAGACTCCATCAGGTTTTCTTCCAGAATGGTCCTGTATTTGGCTCCATCCATCTTCCCATCAATTTTAACCATCTTCCCTGTCCCTGCTGAAGAAAAGCAGGCCCAAACCATGATGCTGCCACCACCATGTTTGACAGTGGGTATGCTGTGTTCAGGGTGATGAGCTGTGTTGCTTTTACGCCAAACATAACATTTTGCATTGTTGCCAAAAAGTTCAATTTTGGTTTCATCTGACCAGAGCACCTTCTTCCACATGTTTGGTGTGTCTCCCAGGTGGCTTGTGGCAAACTTTAAACAACACTTTTTATGGATATCTTTAAGAAATGGCTTTCTTCTTGCCACTCTTCCATAAAAGCCAGATTTGTGCAATATACGACTGATTGTTGTCCTATGGACAGAGTCTCCCACCTCAGCTGTAGATCTCTGCAGTTCATCCAGAGTGATCATGGGCCTCTTGGCTGCATCTCTGATCAGTCTTCTCCTTGTATGAGCTGAAAGTTTAGAGGGACGGCCAGGTCTTGGTAGATTTGCAGTGGTCTGATACTCCTTCCATTTCAATACTATCGCTTGCACAGTGCTCCTTGGGATGTTTAAAGCTTGGGAAATCTTTTTGTATCCAAATCCGGCTTTCAACTTCTTCACAACAGTATCTCGGACCTGCCTGGTGTGTTCCTTGTTCTTCATGATGCTCTCTGCGCTTTTAACGGACCTCTGAGACTATCACAGTGCAGGTGCATTTATACGGAGACTTGATTACATACAGGTGGATTGTATTTATCATCATTAGTCATTTAGGTCAACATTGGATCATTCAGAGATCCTCACTGAACTTCTGGAGAGAGTTTGCTGCACTGAAAGTAAAGGGGCTGAATAATTTTGCACTATCAATTTTTCAGTTTTTGATTTGTTAAAAAAGTTTGAAATATCCAATAAATGTCGTTCCACTTCATGATTGTGTCCCACTTGTTGTTGATTCTTCACAAAAAAAATACAGTTTTATATCTTTATGTTTGAAGCCTGAAATGTGGCAAAGGTCGCAAAGTTCAAGGGGGCCGAATACTTTCGCAAGGCACTGTAGGGCTGGGGTATGGAACTGGGGTATAGGGCTGGGTTATAGAGCTGGGGTATAGAACTGGGGCTGGGTTATAGAGCTGGGGTATAGGGTTGGGGTATAGGGCTGGGGTATAAGGCTGGCTTATAGGGCTGGGGTATAGGGCTGGGTTATAGAGCTGGGGTATAGGGCTGGGTTATAGAACTGGGGCTGGTGCAGTGGATGGGGTTTAATGGGGCTGGTGTACAGGGCTTGGCCATGTGGTATAGGGCAGTGCCTGGGGTATAGGGCTGGGGTACAGGGCTTGGCCTGGGGTATAGGGCAGTGCCTGGGGTATAGGGCAGGGGTACAGGGCTTGGCCTGGGGTACAGGGCTTGGCCTGGGGTATAGGGCTGGGGTACAGGGCTTGGCCTGGGGTACAGGGCTTGGCCTGGGGTATAGGGCAGTGCCTGGGGTATAGGGCTGGGGTATAGGGCTGGGGTATAGGGCAGTGTCTGGGGTACAGGGCTTGGCCTGGGGTATAGGGCTGGGGTACAGGGCTTGGCCTGGGGTATAGGGCAGTGCCTGGGGTATAGGGCTGGGGTACAGGGCTTGGCCTGGGGTATAGGGCTTGGCCTGGGGTATAGGGCAGTGCCTGGGGTATAGGGCTGGGGTACAGGGCTTGGCCTGGGGTACAGGGCAGTGCCTGGGGTATAGGGCAGTGCCTGGGGTACAGGGCTTGGCTTGGGGTATAGGGCTGGGGTATAGGGCAGTGCCTGGGGTATAGGGCTTGGCCTGGGGTATAGGGCAGTGCCTGGGGTATAGGGCAGTGCCTGGGGTATAGGGCTGGGGTATAGGGCAGTGCCTGGGGTATAGGGCTGGGGTACAGGGCTTGGCCTGGGGTACAGGGCTTGGCCTGGGGTATAGGGCAGTGCCTGGGGTATAGGGCTGGGGTACAGGGCTTGGCCTGGGGTATAGGGCAGTGCCTGGGGTATAGGGCAGTGCCTGGGGTACAGGGCTTGGCCTGGGGTATAGGGCTGGGGTATAGGGCAGTGCCTGGGGTATAGGGCTTGGCCTGGGGTATAGGGCAGTGCCTGGGGTATAGGGCAGTGCCTGGGGTATAGGGCTGGGGTATAGGGCAGTGCCTGGGGTATAGGGCAGTGCCTGGGGTATAGGGCTGGGGTACAGGGCTGGTGTATAGAGCTCGAGAGAGGGATGGGGCTGTATATGGCTGGGGAGAGGTCTGGGGCTCAGTGAAGCTGGGAGATGGTTGATGTAAACAGGGCTGGTGTTTCCCATGTCTCTGTTTATAGTGGAAGCCCCCAGAGAAGAGTGGAACACTGATGTCAGATCACTAGTCCTCTCAACCACGCTCTTCCCGGCCTCCAGCCCGCCCCTGCACCGACACACAATCTGTCTTTTTCACACACACACACACACACACACACACACACACACACACACACACACACACACACACACACACACACACACACACACACACACGCAGTTAACCCGGCAGAGGCTGCAGGTGTGCACCCAGAATATAACTCTCTTTCTGACACAATGTTCCGTGGCTCCTCCCTTTATTTGTCTTGCTTCCCCAGAGCTACACGCCCCTAGCAATCAATTCTCTTTACAAGTAAAGTTTGCCTGATCTTTTAATGCCTCGTTTTCTGTTAGTTACGGGAACATTGTACAGTTTGTTAGCAAAAACCTCCTGTGAACTGGTTTAGATTAATTTAGGGGAACATTACCCTAAATGTTAACTTATCCAGAATGTTGTTACCAGAACAACAAGACATTACCCTAAATGTTAACTTATCCAGAATGTTGTTACCAGAACAACAAGACATTACCCTAAATGTTAACTTATCCAGAATGTTGTTACCAGAACAACAAGACATTACCCTAAATGTTAACTTATCCAGAATGTTGTTACCAGAACAACAAGACATTACCCTAAATGTTAACTTATCCAGAATGTTGTTACCAGAACAACAAGACATTACCCTAAATGTTAACTTATCCAGAATGTTGTTACCAGAACAACAAGACATTACCCTAAATGTTAACTTATCCAGAATGTTGTTACCAGAACAACAAGACATTACCCTAAATGTTAACTTATCCAGAATGTTGTTACCAGAACAACAAGACATAACCCTAAATGTTAACTTATCCAGAATGTTGTTACCAGAACAACAAGACATTACCCTAAATGTTAACTTATCCAGAATGTTGTTACCAGAACAACAAGACATTACCCTAAATGTTAACTTATCCAGAATGTTGTTACCAGAACAACAAGACATTACCCTAAATGTTAACTTATCCAGAATGTTGTTACCAGAACAACAAGACATTACCCTAAATGTTAACTTATCCAGAATGTTGTTACCAGAACAACAAGACATTACCCTAAATGTTAACTTATCCAGAATGTTGTTACCAGAACAACAAGACATTACCCTAAATGTTAACCTATCCAGAATGTTGTTACCAGAACAACAAGACATTACCCTAAATGTTAACTTATCCAGAATGTTGTTACCAGAACAACAAGACATAACCCTAAATGTTAACTTATCCAGAATGTTGTTACCAGAACAACAAGACATTACCCTAAATGTTAACTTATCCAGAATGTTGTTACCAGAACAACAAGACATTACCCTAAATGTTAACTTATCCAGAATGTTGTTACCAGAACAACAAGACATTACCCTAAATGTTAACTTATCCAGAATGTTGTTACCAGAACAACAAGACATAACCCTAAATGTTAACTTATCCAGAATGTTGTTACCAGAACAACAAGACATAACCCTAAATGTTAACTTATCCAGAATGTTGTTACCAGAACAACAAGACATAACCCTAAATGTTAACTTATCCAGAATGTTGTTACCAGAACAACAAGACATTACCCTAAATGTTAACTTATCCAGAATGTTGTTACCAGAACAACAAGACATTACCCTAAATGTTAACTTATCCAGAATGTTGTTACCAGAACAACAAGACATTACCCTAAATGTTAACTTATCCAGAATGTTGTTACCAGAACAACAAGACATTACCCTAAATGTTAACTTATCCAGAATGTTGTTACCAGAACAACAAGACATTACCCTAAATGTTAACTTATCCAGAATGTTGTTACCAGAACAACAAGACATTACCCTAAATGTTAACTTATCCAGAATGTTGTTACCAGAACAACAAGACATTACCCTAAATGTTAACTTATCCAGAATGTTGTTACCAGAACAACAAGACATAACCCTAAATGTTAACTTATCCAGAATGTTGTTACCAGAACAACAAGACATTACCCTAAATGTTAACTTATCCAGAATGTTGTTACCAGAACAACAAGACATTACCCTAAATGTTAACTTATCCAGAATGTTGTTACCAGAACAACAAGACATTACCCTAAATGTTAACTTATCCAGAATGTTGTTACCAGAACAACAAGACATTACCCTAAATGTTAACTTATCCAGAATGTTGTTACCAGAACAACAAGACATAACCCTAAATGTTAACCTCTTGGAACTCCCCATCCCGGATCCGGGATCGTGACTAAAGCCTCAAGCTCATTAGCATAACGCAACGTTAACGATTTCTGAAAATCGCAAATAAAATGAAAATAATGCGTCTGCTCTCAAGCTTAGCCTTTTCTTAACAACACTGTCATCTCAGATTTTCTAAATATGCTTTTGAACCATAGAAATTGACTAATTTGTGTAAGAGTATGCAAAGCTAGCATAGCATTTTGAGTAGCATTTAGCACTAAATGTTAACTTATCCAGAATGTTGTTACCAGAACAACAAGACATAACCCTGATATAACATGTTATTTCTTCATTGTGTTATAACAAGACATAACCCTGACAAGACATAACCCTAATACAACATGTCATCTCTTCATTGTGTTATAACAAGACATAACGCTGATATGACATGTCATCTCTTCATTGTGTTATAACAAGACATAACCCTGATATAACATGTCATCTCTTCATTGTGTTATAACAAGACATAACGCTGATATGACATGTTTTATTTATTTATTTATTTCACCTTTATTTAACCAGGTAGGCTAGTTGAGAACAAGTTCTCATTTACAATTGCGACCTGGCCAAGATAAAGCAAAGCAGTTCGACACATACAACGACACAGAGTTACACATGGAGTAAAACAAACATACAGTCAATAATACAGTATAAACAAGTCTATATATGATGTGAGCAAATGAGGTGAGATAAGGGAGGTAAAGGCAAAAAAAGGCCATGGTGGCAAAGTAAATAAAATATAGCAAGTAAAACACTGGAATGGTAGATTTGCAGTGGAAGAATGTGCAAAGTAGAAATAAAAATAATGGGGTGCAAAGGAGCAAAATAAATAACTGAATAAATACCGTAGGGAAAGAGGTAGTTGTTTGGGCTAAATTATAG
Source organism: Oncorhynchus masou masou (assembly GCF_036934945.1). Taxonomy (NCBI): domain Eukaryota; kingdom Metazoa; phylum Chordata; class Actinopteri; order Salmoniformes; family Salmonidae; genus Oncorhynchus; species Oncorhynchus masou. The sequence goes on from NW_027016831.1 coordinate 57,453, forward strand.
ACATGGCATCTCTTCATTGTGTTATAACAAGACATAACCCTGATAAAACATGTCATTTCGTCATTGTGTTTTAGTAGATCAACAACACGATTGGGTGAAAGCATCTCGAGGAGTGTTCTAAAGAGTTCTAAGAGCTTAGAGAACCTGTCCTGGGCGTTTTCACTGTCTGTCATAAGAATGCCAAGCAGATGCTTCAAAACGGGAGGGAACGCCCAATATAAACCCAAACATTTCTGGGAAAACAACGAACCTCTCAAGCCCTGGATTTCCACGGACACAGGACCTCTCTCCTACCGCTTCAGCAAGGCAATATGAAGTGGTGCCTGTGTCTCAAATTGCACACTAGACCCTAGATTTTTTTGGGACAAGAGTGCTATGGGCCCTGATCAAAAGTAGAGCACTACATAGGGAATAGGGTGCCATTCCCCATAGGGCCCTGGTCTAAAGTAGTGCACTATATAGGGAATAGGGTGCCATTCCCCATAGGAACCTGGTCTAAAGTAGTGCACTATATAGGGAATAGGGTGCCATTCCCCATAGGAACCTGGTCTAAAGTAGTGCACTACATAGGGAATAGGGTGCCATTCCCCATAGGAACCTGGTCTAAAGTAGTGCACTACATAGGGAATAGGGTGCCATTCCCCATAGGGCCCTGGTCTAAAGTAGTGCACTACATAGGGAATAGGATGCCATTCCCCATAGGGCCCTGGTCTAAAGTAGTGCGCTACATAGGGAATAGGGTGCCATTCCCCATAGGGCCCTGGTCTAAAGTAGTGCACTACATAGGGAATAGGGTGCCATTCCCCATAGGGCCCTGGTCTAAAGTAGTGCACTATATAGGGAATAGGGTGCCACTCCCCATAGGGCCCTGGTCTAAAGTAGTGCACTACATAGGGAATAGGGTGCCATTCCCACATAGGGCCCTGGTCTAAAGTAGTGCACTACATAGGGAATCGAGTGACATTTGGGACATAAAGTATTTTAGTTGTGTTAGTGTGTTTATGTTTCTTTGTGTGTGGCAGGTGGGGAAGCAGAGCTAACACTTCCATATTATTGACCTCTAAGCCCTATTTCTGGTTTAAAACACTCTGGCACCAACAACTGCTCAAACATACTGCCCTCTCCTCTGGCTGGCTTCACACATACACACACAGTACCAGTTAAAGGTTTGGACACACCGACTCATTCAACTTTTTTAGTTTTACTATTTTCTACATTGTGGACATCAAAACTATGAAATAACACATGGAACCATGTCGTAACCAAAAAAAGTCTCAACAAATCCAAATACGTTTTATATTTGAGATTGTTCAAAGTAGCCACCCCCCTGATGACAGTTTTGCACACTCTTGGCATTCTCTCAACCAGCTTCACCTGGAATGCTTTTCCAACAGTCTTGAAGGACTTCCCACATATGCTGAGCACATGTTGGCTGCTTTTCCTTCACTCTCCGGTCCAACTCCTCCCAAACCGTCTCATTGGGTAAAAGGTCGAGGTATTGTGGAGGCCAGGGCATCTGATGCAGAATTCATCTCTCCTTATTGGTCAAATAGCCCTTAGCCTGGGAGTGTGTTGGGAAGCCGTCCTGTAGAAAAACAGATGATAGTCCCACTAAGCCCAAACCAGATGGGATGCCGTATCGCTGCAGAATGATGTGGTAGCCATGCTGGTTAAGTGTGCCTTAAATTCTTCATAAATCACTGACAATGCCACCAGAAAAGCACCCCCACACCATCACACCTCCTCCTCCATGCTTTACGGTGGGAAAAAGACACGCAGAGATCATCCGTTCACCCACACCACGTCTCACAAAGACAGGGCTGTTGGAAACAAAAAACTCACATTTGGACTCATCAGACCAAAGGACAGATTTCCTTTGCTCTAATGTCCATTGCTCGTGTTTCTTGGCCCAAGCAAGTCTCTTCTTCTTATTGGTATCCTTTAGTAGTGGTTTCTTTACAGCAATTCGACCATGAAGGCCTGATTCACACAGTCTCCTCTGAACAGTTGATGTTGAGATGTATCTTTAGTTGAACTCTGTGAAGAATTTATTTGGGCTGTAATTTCTGAGGCTGGTAACTCTAACTAAGCCTCTGCAGCAGAGGTAACTCTGGGTCTTCCTTTCCTGTGGCGGTCCTCATGAGAGACAGTTTCATGGGGGGACCAATAAAATGTCCCCAGTTGGTCAAATGTTTTGGGGTTACTACTCCCCCCCCCCCCCCCCCCCACACACACACACACACACACACTAGTAACAGTCATGGTCACTAGTGTTTTGACATGGCTATAACCTGCTCTAAATCTCTGTCTTTATAGTAAACATCTCTGAACATCTGAACAAGGCTCTCAGTGCAGAGTGGATGTGATTTACGGGGCTGTATTTATAACATAATGTATTTCAGCCTCAACAAGATCTCATAGTTCCCCTTCAAAATTTGACATGTAGTGGATAAACGTCTAGTTTGATGCATTCATTCTCTAAGGTTAACAGTTTGGTCATTCATTCTCTAAGGTTAACAGTTTGGTCATTCATTCTCTAAGGTTAACAGTTTGGTCATTCATTCTCTAAGGTTAACAGTTTGGTCATTCATTCTCTAAGGTTAACAGTTTGGTCATTCATTCTCTAAGGTTAACAGTTTGGTCATTCATTCTCTAAGGTTAACAGTTTGGTCATTCATTCTCTAAGGTTAACAGTTTGGTCATTCATTCTCTAAGGTTAACAGTTTGGTCATTCATTCTCTAAGGTTAACAGTTTGGTCATTCATTCTCTAAGGTTAACAGTTTGGTCATTCATTCTCTAAGGTTAACAGTTTGGTCATTCATTCTCTAAGGTTAACAGTTTGGTCATTCTCTAAGGTTAACAGTTTGCTCATTCATTCTCTTAGGTTAACAGTTTTGTCATTCATTCTGAGTGTTTAAGTTTAGGACTATGGTTTGCGGAAGGTTCCGCAAACCAACCAACCTAATACCATCTACTATCATCAAGTATTCTCACGGCGTGCGGATGTGCAGCGGTCTGAGCAGCGGTCTTCTGCTCTGATCATGAGGTCATGTCCAGTGCTAGCTAATTTTATTTCTCCCAGAGGAAGGCATAGATCAACTTTCTCTGGACTTTTTTCAAACGTCTGAAATCTAAGTCTATTTCTAGTGAGCAGGTTGATATTTCAGCCTGGTGCTGAGACAATCTGGTAACCAAGGAATAGCAAAACAACAGCACTGAATCATTAACAAGTTATTTGACTGTTTTGATTGGGAGGAGGCCAATCGTGAGAGAGTGTGTGTCTGAGTGTGTGTCTATGTGACATACAAAGACGGAAAAGATGAAGTGAGAGAGAGAGAGTTGATCTTAAAATGTTTGCTTGATTTTTGGTCACTTAAATGATGCTGTTACTTACTGTTTCTCTTCCTCTGAAGCACAGGGCAGTACAGAACCCACACAGAGGAGGACAGGGCAGTAGAGAACCCACACAGAGGAGGACAGGGCAGTATAGAACCCACACAGAGGAGGACAGGGCAGTACAGAGCCCACACAGAGGAGGACAGGGCAGAACCGATACAGAGGAGGACAGGGCAGTACAGAACCCACACAGAGGAGGACAGGGCAGTACAGAGCCCACACAGAGGAGGACAGGGCAGTACAGAGCCCACACAGAGGAGGACAGGGCAGTACAGAACTGACACAGAGGAGGACAGGGCAGTACAGAACCCACACAGAGGAGGACAGGGCAGTACAGAACTGACACAGAGGAGGAGAGGGCAGTACAAAAATAACACAGAGGAGGACAGGGCAGTAGAGAACCCACACAGAGGAGGACAGGGCAGTACAGAACCCACACAGAGGAGGACAGGGCAGTACAGAGCCCACACAGAGGAGGACAGGGCAGTACAGAACTGACACAGAGGAGGACAGGGCAGTACAGAACCCACACAGAGGGGGACATGGCAGTACAGAACCCTTTTCCCTGACAACCAAAAGTACTAAACAGAGAACATCCCTGGTTATCCCTACTGCCTCTGATCTGGAGGACTCACTAAACAGAGAACATCCCTGGTCATCCCTACTGCCTCTGATCTGGAGGACTCACTATACAGAGAACATCCCTGGTAATCCCTACTGCCTCTGGTCTGGAGGACTCACTAAACAGAGAACATCCCTGGTCATCCCTACTGCCTTTGATCTGGAGGACTCACTAAACAGAGAACATACCTGGTCATCCCTACTGCCTCTGATTTTGTGGACTCACTAAACAGAGAACATCCCTGGTCATCCCTACTGCCTCTGATCTGGAGGACTCACTAAACAGAGAACATCCCAACTGCCACTGATCTGGCAGACTCACTGAACAGAGAACATCCCTGGTCCTCTACTGCCTCTGATCTGGAGGACTCACTAAACAGAGAACATCCCTGGTCCTCTACTGCCTCTGATCTGGAGGACTCACTAAACAGAGAACATCCCTGGTCCTCTACTGCCTCTGATCTGGAGGACTCACTAAACAGAGAACATCCCTGGTCCTCTACTGCCTCTGATCTGGAGGACTCACTAAACAGAGAACATCCCTGGTCCTCTACTGCCTCAAATCTGGAGGACTCGCTAAACAGAGAACATCCCTACTGCCTCTGATCTGGAGGACTCACTAAACAGAGAACATCCCTGGTCATCCCTACTGCCTCTAATCTGGAGGACTCACTAAACAGAGAACATCCCTACTGCCTCTGATCTGGAGGACTCACTAAACAGAGAACATCCCTGGTCATCCCTACTGCCTCTAATCTGGAGGACTCACTAAACAGAGAACATCCCTGGTCATCCCTCTGACTCTGATCTGGAGGACTCACTAAACAGAGAACATCCCTACTACCTCTAATCTGGAGGACTCACTAAACAGAGAACATCCCTAATACCTCTGATCTGGAGGACTCACTAAACAGAGAACATCCCTGGTCATCCTAACTGCGTCTGATCTGGAGGAATCACTAAACAGAGAACATCCCTGGTCATCCCTATTGCCTCTGATCTGGAGGACTCACTAAACAGAGAACATCCCTGGTCATCCCTACTGCCTCTAATCTGGAGGACTCACTAAACAGAGAACATCTCTGGCCATCCCTACTGCCTCTGATCTGGAGGACTCACTAAACAGAGAACATCCCCGGTCATCCCTACTGCCTCTGATCTGGAGGACTCACTAAACAGAGAAAATCACAGGTCATCCCTACTGCCTCTGATCTGGAGGACTCACTAAACAGAGAACATCCCTGGTCATCCCTACTGCCTCTGATCTGGAGGACTCACTAAAGAGAGAACATCCCTGGTCATCACTACTGCCTCTGATCTGGAGGACTCACTGAACAGAGAAAATCCCTGGTCATCCCTATTGCCTCTGATCTGGAGGACTCACTAAACAGAGAACATCCCTGGTCATACCTACTGCCTCTGATCTGGAGGACTCACTAAACAGAGAACATCCCTGGTCATCCCTATTGCCTCTGATCTGGAGGACTCATTAAACAGAGAACATCTCTGGTCATCCCTACTGCCTCTGATCTGGAGGACTCACTAAACAGAGAACATCTCTGGTCATCCCTACTGCCTCTGATCTGGAAGACTCACTAAACAGAGAACATCCCTACTGCCTCTGATCTGGAGGACTCACTAAACAGAGAATATCCCTGGTTATCCCTACTGCCTCTAATCTGGAGGACTCACTAAACAGAGAACATCCCTGGTCATCCCTATTGCCTCTGATCTGGAGGACTCACTAAACAGAGAACATCCCTGGTCATCACTACTGCCTCTGATCTGGAGGACTCACTAAACAGAGAACATCCCTGGTCATCCCTACTGCCTCTAATCTGGAGGACTCATTAAACAGAGAACATCCCTGGTCAACCCTCTGACTCTGATCTTGAGGACTCACAAAACTGAGAACATCCCTGGTCATCCCTACTGCCTCTGATCTGGAGGACTCACTAAACAGAGAACATCCCTGGTCATCCCTACTGCCTCTAATCTGGAGGACTCACTAAACAGAGAACATCCCTGGTCATTCCTACTGCCTCTAATCTGGAGGACTCACTAAACAGAGAACATCCCTGGTCACCCCTACTGCCTCTAATCTGGAGGACTCACTAAACAGAGAACATCTCTGGTCATCCCTACTGACCCTGATCTGGAGGACTCACTAAACAGAGACCATCTCTGGTCATCACTACTGCCTCTGATCTGGAGGACTCACTAACCTGAGAACATCCCTGGTCATCCCTACTGCCTCTGATCTGGAGGACTCACTAAACAGAGAACATCCTGGTCATCCCTACTAGCTCTAATCTGGAGGACTCACTAAACAGAGAACATCCCTGGTCATCCCTACTGCCTCTAATCTGGAGGACTCACTAAACAGAGAACATCCATGGTCATCCCTACTGCCTCTAATCTGGAGAACTCACTAAACAGAGAACATCTCTGGTCATCCCTACTGACCCTGATCTGGAGGACTCACTAAACAGAGACCATCTCTGGTCATCCCTACTGCCTCTGATCTGGAGGACTCACTAAACAGAGAACATCTCTGGTCATCCCTACTGCCTCTGATCTGGAGGACTCACTAAACAGAAAACATTCCTGGTCATCCCTACTGCCTCTGATCTGGAGGACTCACTAAATAGAACATCCCTGGTCATACCTACTGCCTCTGATCTGGAGGACTCACTAAACAGAGAGCATTCCTGGTCATCCCTACTGCCTCTGATCTGGAGGACTCACTAAACAGAGAACATCCCTGGTCATCCCTACTGCCTCTGATCTGGAGGACTCACTAAACAGAGAACATCCCAACTGCCACTGATCTGGCAGACTCACTGAACAGAGAACATCCCTGGTCCTCTACTGCCTCTGATCTGGAGGACTCACTAAACAGAGAACATCCCTGGTCCTCTACTGCCTCTGATCTGGAGGACTCACTAAACAGAGAACATCCCTGGTCCTCTACTGCCTCTGATCTGGAGGACTCACTAAACAGAGAACATCCCTGGTCCTCTACTGCCTCTGATCTGGAGGACTCACTAAACAGAGAACATCCCTGGTCCTCTACTGCCTCAAATCTGGAGGACTCGCTAAACAGAGAACATCCCTACTGCCTCTGATCTGGAGGACTCACTAAACAGAGAACATCCCTGGTCATCCCTACTGCCTCTAATCTGGAGGACTCACTAAACAGAGAACATCCCTACTGCCTCTGATCTGGAGGACTCACTAAACAGAGAACATCCCTGGTCATCCCTACTGCCTCTAATCTGGAGGACTCACTAAACAGAGAACATCCCTGGTCATCCCTCTGACTCTGATCTGGAGGACTCACTAAACAGAGAACATCCCTACTACCTCTAATCTGGAGGACTCACTAAACAGAGAACATCCCTAATACCTCTGATCTGGAGGACTCACTAAACAGAGAACATCCCTGGTCATCCTAACTGCGTCTGATCTGGAGGAATCACTAAACAGAGAACATCCCTGGTCATCCCTATTGCCTCTGATCTGGAGGACTCACTAAACAGAGAACATCCCTGGTCATCCCTACTGCCTCTAATCTGGAGGACTCACTAAACAGAGAACATCTCTGGCCATCCCTACTGCCTCTGATCTGGAGGACTCACTAAACAGAGAACATCCCCGGTCATCCCTACTGCCTCTGATCTGGAGGACTCACTAAACAGAGAAAATCACAGGTCATCCCTACTGCCTCTGATCTGGAGGACTCACTAAACAGAGAACATCCCTGGTCATCCCTACTGCCTCTGATCTGGAGGACTCACTAAAGAGAGAACATCCCTGGTCATCACTACTGCCTCTGATCTGGAGGACTCACTGAACAGAGAAAATCCCTGGTCATCCCTATTGCCTCTGATCTGGAGGACTCACTAAACAGAGAACATCCCTGGTCATACCTACTGCCTCTGATCTGGAGGACTCACTAAACAGAGAACATCCCTGGTCATCCCTATTGCCTCTGATCTGGAGGACTCATTAAACAGAGAACATCTCTGGTCATCCCTACTGCCTCTGATCTGGAGGACTCACTAAACAGAGAACATCTCTGGTCATCCCTACTGCCTCTGATCTGGAAGACTCACTAAACAGAGAACATCCCTACTGCCTCTGATCTGGAGGACTCACTAAACAGAGAATATCCCTGGTTATCCCTACTGCCTCTAATCTGGAGGACTCACTAAACAGAGAACATCCCTGGTCATCCCTATTGCCTCTGATCTGGAGGACTCACTAAACAGAGAACATCCCTGGTCATCACTACTGCCTCTGATCTGGAGGACTCACTAAACAGAGAACATCCCTGGTCATCCCTACTGCCTCTAATCTGGAGGACTCATTAAACAGAGAACATCCCTGGTCAACCCTCTGACTCTGATCTTGAGGACTCACAAAACTGAGAACATCCCTGGTCATCCCTACTGCCTCTGATCTGGAGGACTCACTAAACAGAGAACATCCCTGGTCATCCCTACTGCCTCTAATCTGGAGGACTCACTAAACAGAGAACATCCCTGGTCATTCCTACTGCCTCTAATCTGGAGGACTCACTAAACAGAGAACATCCCTGGTCACCCCTACTGCCTCTAATCTGGAGGACTCACTAAACAGAGAACATCTCTGGTCATCCCTACTGACCCTGATCTGGAGGACTCACTAAACAGAGACCATCTCTGGTCATCACTACTGCCTCTGATCTGGAGGACTCACTAACCTGAGAACATCCCTGGTCATCCCTACTGCCTCTGATCTGGAGGACTCACTAAACAGAGAACATCCCTGGTCATCCCTACTAGCTCTAATCTGGAGGACTCACTAAACAGAGAACATCCCTGGTCATCCCTACTGCCTCTAATCTGGAGGACTCACTAAACAGAGAACATCCATGGTCATCCCTACTGCCTCTAATCTGGAGAACTCACTAAACAGAGAACATCTCTGGTCATCCCTACTGACCCTGATCTGGAGGACTCACTAAACAGAGACCATCTCTGGTCATCCCTACTGCCTCTGATCTGGAGGACTCACTAAACAGAGAACATCTCTGGTCATCCCTACTGCCTCTGATCTGGAGGACTCACTAAACAGAAAACATTCCTGGTCATCCCTACTGCCTCTGATCTGGAGGACTCACTAAATAGAACATCCCTGGTCATACCTACTGCCTCTGATCTGGAGGACTCACTAAACAGAGAGCATTCCTGGTCATCCCTACTGCCTCTGATCTGGAGGACTCACTAAACAGAGAACATCCCTGGTCATACCTACTGCCTCTGATCTGGAGGACTCACTAAACAGAGAACATTCCTGGTCATCCCTACTGCCTCTGATCTGGAGGACTCACTAAAAGAGAACATCCCTGGTCATCCCTCTGCCTCTGATCTTGAGGACTCACTAACCTGAGAACATCCCTGGTCATCCCTACTGCCTCTGATCTGGAGGACTCACTAAACAGAGAACATCCCTGGTCACCCCTACTGCCTCTAATCTGGAGGACTCACTAAACAGAGAACATCTCTGGTCATCCCTACTGACCCTGATCTGGAGGACTCACTAAACAGAGACCATCTCTGGTCATCCCTACTGCCTCTGATCTGGAGGACTCACTAAACAGAGAACATCTCTGGTCATCCCTACTGCCTCTGATCTGGAGGACTCACTAAACAGAACATTCCTGGTCATCCCTACCACTAAACAGAGAACATTCCTGGTCATCCCTACTGCCTCTGATCTGGAGGACTCACTAAACAGAGAACATCCCTGGTCATACCTACTGCCTCTGATCTGGAGGACTCACTAAACAGAGAACATTCCTGGTCATCCCTACTGCCTCTGATCTGGAGGACTCACTAAAAGAGAACATCCCTGGTCATCCCTCTGCCTCTGATCTTGAGGACTCACTAACCTGAGAACATCCTGGTCATCCCTACTGCCTCTGATCTGGAGGACTCACTAAACAGAGAACATCCTGGTCATCCCTACTAGCTCTAATCTGGAGGACTCACTAAACAGAGAACATCCCTGGTCATCCCTACTGCCTCTAATCTGGAGGACTCACTAAACAGAGAACATCCATGGTCATCCCTACTGCCTCTAATCTGGAGGACTCACTAAACAGAGAACATCTCTGGTCATCCCTACTGACCCTGATCTGGAGGACTCACTAAACAGAGACCATCTCTGGTCATCCCTACTGCCTCTGATCTGGAGGACTCACTAAACAGAGAACATCTCTGGTCATCCCTACTGCCTCTGATCTGGAGGACTCACTAAACAGAGAACATTCCTGGTCATCCCTACTGCCTCTGATCTGGAGGACTCACTAAAAGAGAACATCCCTGGTCATACCTACTGCCTCTGATCTGGAGGACTCACTAAACAGAGAGCATTCCTGGTCATCCCTACTGCCTCTGATCTGGAGGACTCACTAAACAGAGAACATCCCTGGTCATACCTACTGCCTCTGATCTGGAGGACTCACTAAACAGAGAACATTCCTGGTCATCCCTACTGCCTCTGATCTGGAGGACTCACTAAAAGAGAACATCCCTGGTCATCCCTCTGCCTCTGATCTTGAGGACTCACTAACCTGAGAACATCCCTGGTCATCCCTACTGCCTCTGATCTGGAGGACTCACTAAACAGAGAACATCCCTGGTCATCCCTACTAGCTCTAATCTGGAGGACTCACTAAACAGAGAACATCCCTGGTCATCCCTACTGCCTCTAATCTGGAGGACTCACTAAACAGAGAACATCCATGGTCATCCCTACTGCCTCTAATCTGGAGGACTCACTAAACAGAGAACATCTCTGGTCATCCCTACTGACCCTGATCTGGAGGACTCACTAAACAGAGACCATCTCTGGTCATCCCTACTGCCTCTGATCTGGAGGACTCACTAAACAGAGAACATCTCTGGTCATCCCTACTGCCTCTGATCTGGAGGACTCACTAAACAGAGAACATTCCTGGTCATCCCTACTGCCTCTGATCTGGAGGACACACTAAAAGAGAACATCCCTGGTCATACCTACTGCCTCTGATCTGGAGGACTCACTAAACAGAGAGCATTCCTGGTCATCCCTACTGCCTCTGATCTGGAGGACTCACTAAAAGAGAACATCCCTGGTCATCCCTACTGCCTCTGATCTGGAGGACTCACAAAACAGAGAACATCCCTGGTCATCACTACTGCCTCTTATCTGGAGGACTCATTAAACAGAGAACATCCCTGGTCATCCCTACTGCCTCTGATCTGGAGGACTGACTAAACAGAGAACATCCCTGGTCATCCCGACTGTCTCTGATCTGGAGGACTCACTAAACAGAGAAAATACCTGGTCATCCCTACTGCCTCTGATCTGGAGAACTCACTAAACAGAGAACATCCCTGTCATCCCAACTGCCTCTGATCTGGAGGACTCACTAAACAGACAACATCCCTGGTCATCCCTACTGCCTCTGATCTGGAGGACTCGCTAAACAGAGAACATCCCTACTGCCTCTGATCTGGAGGACTCACTAAACAGAGAACATTCCTGGTCATCCCTACTGCCTCTGATCTGGAGGACTCACTAAAAGAGAACATCCCTGGTCATCCCTCTGCCTCTGATCTTGAGGACTCACTAACCTGAGAACATCCCTGGTCATCCCTACTGCCTCTGATCTGGAGGACTCACTAAACAGAGAACATCCCTGGTCATCCCTACTAGCTCTAATCTGGAGGACTCACTAAACAGAGAACATCCCTGGTCATCCCTACTGCCTCTAATCTGGAGGACTCACTAAACAGAGAACATCCATGGTCATCCCTACTGCCTCTAATCTGGAGGACTCACTAAACAGAGAACATCTCTGGTCATCCCTACTGACCCTGATCTGGAGGACTCACTAAACAGAGACCATCTCTGGTCATCCCTACTGCCTCTGATCTGGAGGACTCACTAAACAGAGAACATCTCTGGTCATCCCTACTGCCTCTGATCTGGAGGACTCACTAAACAGAGAACATTCCTGGTCATCCCTACTGCCTCTGATCTGAAGGACACACTAAAAGAGAACATCCCTGGTCATACCTACTGCCTCTGATCTGGAGGACTCACTAAACAGAGAGCATTCCTGGTCATCACTACTGCCTCTTATCTGGAGGACTCATTAAACAGAGAACATCCCTGGTCATCCCTACTGCCTCTGATCTGGAGGACTCACTAAACAGAGAAAATACCTGGTCATCCCTACTGCCTCTGATCTGGAGGACTCACTAAACAGAGAAAATACCTGGTCATCCCTACTGCCTCTGATCTGGAGGACTCACTAAACAGAGAACATCCCTGGTCATCCCGACTGTCTCTGATCTGGAGGACTCACTAAACAGAGAAAATACCTGGTCATCCCTACTGCCTCTGATCTGGAGAACTCACTAAACAGAGAACATCCCTGTCATCCCAACTGCCTCTGATCTGGAGGACTCACTAAACAGACAACATCCCTGGTCATCCCTACTGCCTCTGATCTGGAGGACTCGCTAAACAGAGAACATCCCTACTGCCTCTGATCTGGAGGACTCACTAAACAGAGAACATCCCTGGTCATCCCTACTGCCTCTGATCTGGAGGACTCATTAAACAGAGAACATCCCTGGTCATCCCTACTGCCTTTGATCTGAAGGACTCATGAAACAGAGAACATCTCTGGTCATCCCTACTGCCTCTGATCTGAAGGACTCACTAAACAGAGAACATCTCTGGTCATCCCTACTGCCTCTGATCTGGAAGACTCACTAAACAGAGAACACCCCTGGTCATCCCTACTGCCTCTGATCTGGAGGACTCACTAAACAGAGAACATCCCTGGTCATCCCTACTGCCTCTAATCTGGAGGACTCACTAAACAGAGAACATCCCTACTACCTCTGATCTGGAGGACTCACTCAACAGAGAACAACCCTGGTCATCCCTACTGCGTCTAATCTGGAGGACTCACTAAACAGAGAACATCCCTGGTCATCCCTACTGCCTCTGATCTGGAGGACTCACTAAACAGAGAACATCTCTGGTCATCCCTACTGCCTCTGATCTGGAGGACTCACTAAACAGAGAACATCTCTGGTCATCCCTACTGCCTCTGATCTGGAGGACTCACTAAACAGAGAACATCCCTGGTCATCCCTACTGCCTCTGATCTGGAGGACTCACTAAACAGAGAACATCCCTGGTCATCCCTACTGCCTCTGATCTGGAGGACTCACTAAACAGAGAACTGATGTAGTACTGTGGTAAAGTCTCTCTCAGTAGTACTGTGGTAAAGTCTCTCTCAGTATGACGTAGTACTGTGGTAAAGTCTCTCTCAGTAGTACTGTGGTAATGTCTCTCTCAGTAGTACTGTGGTAAAGTCTCTCTCAGTAGTACTGTGGTAATGTCTCTCTCAGTAGTACTGTGGTAAAGTCTCTCTCAGTAGTACTGTGGTAAAGTCTCTCTCAGTAGTACTGTGGTAGTCTCTCTCAGTATGACGTAGTACTGTGGTAAAGTCTCTCTCAGTAGTACTGTGGTAATGTCTCTCTCAGTAGTACTGTGGTAATGTCTCTCTCAGTAGTACTGTGGTAAAGTCTCTCTCAGTATGACGTAGTACTGTGGTAATGTCTCTCTCAGTAGTACTGTGGTAAAGTCTCTCTCAGTATGATGTAGTGCTGTGGTAAAGTCTCTCTCAGTAGTGCTGTGGTAAAGCCTCTCTCAGTATGATGTAGTGCTGTGGTAAAGTCTCTCTCAGTAGTACTGTGGTAAAGTCTCTCTCAGTAGTGCTGTGGTAAAGTCTCTCTCAGTATGACGTAGTACTGTGGTAAAGTCTCTCTCAGTAGTACTGTGGTAAAGTCTCTCTCAGTAGTACTGTGGTAAAGTCTCTCTCAGTAGTACTGTGGGAAAGTCTCTCTCAGTAGTACTGTGGTAAATGATACATATCAGTTTTCAATACCGGCCGATGTCATAACTCAGGAGGGTGACTTCTCTCGGATGAGGCACCTTGAGAAATGTGATTTAATGGAGGGTCTAGCACATTGTTCCTATTGGTCTACCTCTTTAGTCCAGGATGCATTGCATGGTGCCGTTGCCAGAGATATTATAGGAAGGAGATAGAAATCTAATGGATGAAAGGAATGTATAACTGCCCCACCGGAGCAGACTGTTAATCAATCGTGTTCACGTTGTCGTGCTGCGTCACGCGCTTGCTAAGCTAATCATCACGTAATCCCTTCCCAAAGTCGGTGCATATGTCAAGAAATGTGGCCTATTTTCCTCGAAAGTACGTAACATCACGATTCCAAAGCTATAAGATACTAGTCATGCCCAAAAGTTTTGAGAATGACACAAATATTAATTTCCACAAAGTCCTTTTGCAGAATATCAGTCTGTCCCTGATGTTTTTCCTGGAGAGAAGTGGCTTCTTTGCTGCCCTTCTTGACACCAGGCCATCCTCCAAAGGTCTTCCCCTCACTGTACGAGCAGATGCACTCACACCTGCCTGCTGCCATTCCTGAGCAAACTCTGTGCTGGTGGTGCCCCGATTCCGCAGCTGAATCAACCTTAGGAGATGGTCCTGCGCTTGCTGGACTTTCTTGGGTGTCCTGAAGCCTTCTTCACAACAATTGAACCGCTCTCCTTGAAGTTCTTGATGATCCTATAAATGGTTGATTTAGGTGCAATCTTACTGGCATCAATATCCTTGCCTGTGAAGCACTTGTTGTGCAAAGCAATGATGATGGCACGTGTTTCCTTGCAGGTAACCATGGATGACAGAGGAAGAACAATGATTCCAAGCACCACCCTCCTTTTGAAGCTTCCAGTCTGTTATTCGAACTCAATCAGCATGACAGAGTGATCTCCAGCCTTGTCCTCGTCAACACTCACACCTGTGTTTACGAGAGAATCACTGACAGGATGTCAGCTGGTCCTTTTGTGGCAGGGCTGAAATGCAGTGGAAATGTTTTTTGGGGGTTCGGTTCATTTGCATGGCAAAGAGGGACTTTGCAATTAATTGCAATTCATCTGATCACTCTTCATAACATTCTGGAGTATATGAAAATTGCCATCATACAAACTGAGGCAGCAGACTGTGAAAATTAATATTTGTGTCATTCTCAAAACTTTTGGCCACAACTGTACAGATTGAAAGGTAATTATCTCACATCTCTGAAAATATTTGTAATGTTATACTTTTTGTTGACGAAATTCATGATAACATTGAGTTTCTTAGCTAGCGCCCAATAGACTCACATTCATTCATTGAAGGAGAGTGCTCCTTGTCCCAGAATCGCCCAGAATGCACCACGCAGCCCGTTGACATAGCATGGGCAACGTTTCTCATCTCCTCAAAAGTATATCTGCCGTTGTGAATGTCAGACTCCACTCTGTGAGGTACATCGATCTGCAGGTCGAACATGGTGAGATTGTAGACTCCTAAATGGATAATGTAGTTTGTTTATGCAATTTTACAGCTAATTAGCTACTTCACATGCTGATATTGTCTTTGGTATTATCGTGTATAGTTACGTTTGCTAGCTAGCCAGCCGATAGATAGAGAATTGCATTGTAGATTTTGTAGGCAACTTGAGCTGCAACAGATTTCTACAACGATATTCCATGTTGCTACCGACCTTAGTTTAACGCCAAAATAAAACATTTGTTCACAAACAATATTGTTCTCACATATCAGTGTTATTTAAATAAATTAAAGGGATGATTGGTTTTGAGTGGATTTTAAGTATATTTCATCAAATACATTTACTTTTGATACTTTAAAACCAAATACTTTGACTTTTACTCAGGACTTTCAAATCAAATCAGATGTTATTGGTCACATATACATGGTTAGCAGATGTTATTGGTCACATATACATGGTTAGCAGATGTTATTGGTCACATACACATGGTTAGCAGATGTTATTGGTCACATACACATGGTTAGCAGATGTTATTGGTCACATACACATGGTTAGCAGATGTTATTGGTCACATACACATGGTTAGCAGATGTTATTGGTCACATACACATGGTTAGCAGATGTTATTGGTCACATGCACATGATTAGCAGATGTTATTGGTCACATACACATGGTTAGCAGATGTTATTGGTCACATACACATGGTTAGCAGATGTTATTGGTCACATATACATGGTTAGCAGATGTTATTGGTCACATACACATGGTTAGCAGATGTTATTGGTCACATACACATGGTTAGCAGATGTTATTGGTCACATACACATGGTTAGCAGATGTTATTGGTCACATACACATGGTTAGCAGATGTTATTGGTCACATGGTTAGCAGATGTTATTGGTCACATACACATGGTTAGCAGATGTTATTGGTCACATACACATGGTTAGCAGATGTTATTGGTCACATACACGTGATTAGCAGATGTTATTGGTCACATACACATGGTTAGCAGATGTTAATGCGAGTGTAGCTAAATGCTTGTGCTTCTAGCTCCGCCAGTGCAGTAATATCAAACAAGTAATATCTAACAAAGTACACAACATAAACCCAAAACACACAAATCAAAGTAGGAATGAATTAAGACTATATACATATGGACGAGCGATGTCAGAGCGGAACGGACTAAGATACAGTAGAATAGTACAGAATACAGTATATACATATGAGGTGAGTAATGCACAGACTAAGATACAGTAGAATAGAATACAGTATATACATATGAGATGAGTAATACATAGACTAAGATACAGTAGAATAGTATAGAATACAGTATATACATATGAGATGAGTAATGCATAGACTAAGATACAGTAGAATAGCATAGAATACAGTATATACATATGAGATGAGTAATGCATAGACTAAGATACAGTAGAATAGTATAGAATACAGTATATACATATGAGATGAGTAATGCATAGACTAAGATACAGTAGAATAGTATAGAATACAGTATATACAGATGAGATGAGTAATGCATAGACTAAGATACAGTAGAATAGTATAGAATACAGTATATACATATGAGATGAGTAATGCATAGACTAAGATACAGTAGAATAGTACAGAATACAGTATATACATATGAGATGAGTAATGCATAGACTAAGATACAGTAGAATAGTATAGAATACAGTATATACATATGAGATGAGTAATGCATAGACTAAGATACAGTAGAATAGTATAGAATACAGTATATACATATGAGATGAGTAATACATAGACTAAGATACAGTAGAATAGTACAGAATACAGTATATACATATGAGATGAGTAATGCATAGACTAAGATACAGTAGAATAGTATAGAATACAGTATATACATATGAGATGAGTAATACATAGACTAAGATACAGTAGAATAGTATAGAATACAGTATATACATATGAGATGAGTAATACATAGACTAAGATACAGTAGAATAGTACAGAATACAGTATATACATATGAGATGAGTAATACATAGACTAAGATACAGTAGAATAGTATAGAAA
Source organism: Oncorhynchus masou masou (assembly GCF_036934945.1). Classification (NCBI taxonomy): domain Eukaryota; kingdom Metazoa; phylum Chordata; class Actinopteri; order Salmoniformes; family Salmonidae; genus Oncorhynchus; species Oncorhynchus masou. The sequence continues at coordinate 75,002 of NW_027016831.1, forward strand.
ACAGTATATACATATGAGATGAGTAATGCAAGATATGTAAACATGATTAAGTGACTAAGATATCGTAGAATAGTACAGAATATACATATGAGATGAGTAATGCCAGACATTGAAACATTATTAAAGTGACTAGTGTTCCATTCCTTACAGTGAACAGTGATTTCTAGTCTATGTCTATAGGCAGCAGCCTCTAAATGTGCTAGTGATGGCTGTTTAACAGTCTGATGACCTTGAGATAGAAGCTGTTATGCACCAATGTAGCATATTTTCCAATGATAACCAAATATAATCTGAGCGACTGTTCAAGCAATAAACCAATCAACATTGTAGCCTTATAGAATCCACCCCCCAAAATAACAACAACAGTAAATAGACAGTGAAAAACAGTAGAGAGGCTATATACAGTAGAGGCTATATACAGTAGAGAGGCTATATACAGTAGAGAGGCTATATACAGTAGAGAGGCTATAACAGTAGAGAGGCTATATACAGTAGAGAGGCTATATACAGTAGAGAGGGTATATACAGTATTGAGACTATATACAGTAGAGAGGCTATATACAGTAGAGAGGCTATATACAGTAGAGAGGCTATATACAGTAGAGAGGCTATAACAGTAGAGAGGCTATATACAGTAGTGAGGCTATATACAGTAGAGAGGCTATATACAGTAGAGAGGCTATATACAGTAGAGAGGCTACATACAGTATAGAGGCTACATACAGTAGAGAGGCTATATACAGTAGTGAGGCTATATACAGTAGTGAGACTATATACAGTAGAGAGGCTATATACAGTAGTGAGGCTATATACAGTAGAGAGGCTACATACAGTAGAGAGGCTACATACAGTAGAGAGGCTATAACAGTAGAGAGGCTACATACAGTAGAGAGGCTATATACAGTAGTGAGGCTATATACAGTAGAGAGGCTACATACAGTAGAGAGGCTATAACAGTAGAGAGGCTACATACAGTAGAGAGGCTATATACAGTAGAGAGGCTACATACAGTAGTGAGGCTATATACAGTAGAGAGGCTATATACAGTAGAGAGGCTACATACAGTAGAGAGGCTATATACAGTAGTGAGACTATATACAGTAGAGAGGCTATATACAGTAGTGAGGCTATATACAGTAGAGAGGCTATATACAGTAGAGAGGCTACATACAGTAGAGAGGCTATATACAGTAGAGAGGCTATATACAGTAGAGAGGCTACATACAGTAGAGAGGCTATAACAGTAGAGAGGCTGTATACAGTAGTGAGGCTATATACAGTAGTGAGGCTATATACAGTAGAGAGGCTATATACAGTAGAGAGGCTATATACAGTAGTGAGGCTATATACAGTAGAGAGGCTACATACAGTAGAGAGGCTATATACAGTAGAGAGGCTATATACAGTAGTGAGGCTACATACAGTAGAGAGGCTATATACAGTAGAGAGACTATATACAGTAGAGAGGCTATATACAGTAGAGAAGCTATATACAGTAGAGAGGCTATATACAGTAGAGAAGCTATATACAGTAGAGAAGCTATATACCGTAGTGAGGCTATATACAGTAGAGAAGCTATATACAGTAGAGAAGCTATATACAGTAGAGAAGCTATATACAGTAGAGAGGGTATATACAGTAGAGAGGCTATATACAGTAGAGAGGCTACATACAGTAGAGAAGCTATATACAGTAGAGAAGCTATATACAGTAGAGAAGCTATATACCGTAGTGAGGCTATATACAGTAGAGGCTATATACAGTAGAGAGGCTATATACAGTAGACAGGCTATATACATTAGTGAGACTATATACAGTAGAGAGGCTATATACAGTAGAGAGGCTACATACAGTATAGAGGCTACATACAGTAGAGAGGCTATAACAGTAGAGAGGCTATATACAGTAGTGAGGCTATATACAGTAGTGAGGCTATATGCAGTAGTGAGGCTATATACAGTAGAGAGGCTATATACAGTAGAGAGGTTACATACAGTAGAGAGGCTATATACAGTAGAGAGGCTATATACAGTAGAGGGGCTATATACAGTAGAGAGGCTACATACAGTAGAGAGGCTACATACAGTAGAGAGGTTACATACAGTAGAGAGGCTATATACAGTAGAGGCTATATACAGTAGAGAGGCTATATACAGTAGAGAGGCTATATACAGTAGAGAGGCTATAACAGTAGAGAGGCTATATACAGTAGAGAGGCTATATACAGTAGAGAGGGTATATACAGTATTGAGACTATATACAGTAGAGAGGCTATATACAGTAGAGAGGCTATATACAGTAGAGAGGCTATATACAGTAGAGAGGCTATAACAGTAGAGAGGCTATATACAGTAGTGAGGCTATATACAGTAGAGAGGCTATATACAGTAGAGAGGCTATATACAGTAGAGAGGCTACATACAGTATAGAGGCTACATACAGTAGAGAGGCTATATACAGTAGTGAGGCTATATACAGTAGTGAGACTATATACAGTAGAGAGGCTATATACAGTAGTGAGGCTATATACAGTAGAGAGGCTACATACAGTAGAGAGGCTACATACAGTAGAGAGGCTATAACAGTAGAGAGGCTACATACAGTAGAGAGGCTATATACAGTAGTGAGGCTATATACAGTAGAGAGGCTACATACAGTAGAGAGGCTATAACAGTAGAGAGGCTACATACAGTAGAGAGGCTATATACAGTAGAGAGGCTACATACAGTAGTGAGGCTATATACAGTAGAGAGGCTATATACAGTAGAGAGGCTACATACAGTAGAGAGGCTATATACAGTAGTGAGACTATATACAGTAGAGAGGCTATATACAGTAGTGAGGCTATATACAGTAGAGAGGCTATATACAGTAGAGAGGCTACATACAGTAGAGAGGCTATATACAGTAGAGAGGCTATATACAGTAGAGAGGCTACATACAGTAGAGAGGCTATAACAGTAGAGAGGCTGTATACAGTAGTGAGGCTATATACAGTAGTGAGGCTATATACAGTAGAGAGGCTATATACAGTAGAGAGGCTATATACAGTAGTGAGGCTATATACAGTAGAGAGGCTACATACAGTAGAGAGGCTATATACAGTAGAGAGGCTATATACAGTAGTGAGGCTACATACAGTAGAGAGGCTATATACAGTAGAGAGACTATATACAGTAGAGAGGCTATATACAGTAGAGAAGCTATATACAGTAGAGAGGCTATATACAGTAGAGAAGCTATATACAGTAGAGAAGCTATATACCGTAGTGAGGCTATATACAGTAGAGAAGCTATATACAGTAGAGAAGCTATATACAGTAGAGAAGCTATATACAGTAGAGAGGGTATATACAGTAGAGAGGCTATATACAGTAGAGAGGCTACATACAGTAGAGAAGCTATATACAGTAGAGAAGCTATATACAGTAGAGAAGCTATATACCGTGAGTGAGGCTATATACAGTAGAGGCTATATACAGTAGAGAGGCTATATACAGTAGACAGGCTATATACATTAGTGAGACTATATACAGTAGAGAGGCTATATACAGTAGAGAGGCTACATACAGTATAGAGGCTACATACAGTAGAGAGGCTATAACAGTAGAGAGGCTATATACAGTAGTGAGGCTATATACAGTAGTGAGGCTATATGCAGTAGTGAGGCTATATACAGTAGAGAGGCTATATACAGTAGAGAGGTTACATACAGTAGAGAGGCTATATACAGTAGAGAGGCTATATACAGTAGAGGGGCTATATACAGTAGAGAGGCTACATACAGTAGAGAGGCTACATACAGTAGAGAGGTTACATACAGTAGAGAGGCTATATACAGTAGAGAGGCTATATACAGTAGAGGGGCTATATACAGTAGAGAGGCTACATACAGTAGTGAGGCTATATACAGTAGAGAGGCTATAACAGTAGAGAGGCTATATACAGTAGTGAGGCTATATACAGTAGAGAGGCTACATACAGTAGAGAGGTTACATACAGTAGAGAGGCTATATACAGTAGAGAGGCTATAACAGTAGAGAGGCTATATACAGTAGTGAGGCTATATACAGTAGTGAGGCTATATACAGTAGAGAGGCTACATACAGTAGAGAGGCTATAACAGTAGAGAGGCTATATACAGTAGTGAGGCTATATACAGTAGAGAGGCTATATACAGTAGAGAGGCTATATACAGTAGAGAGGCTATATACAGTAGAGAGGCTATATACAGTAGAGAGGCTACATACAGTAGAGAGGCTATATACAGTAGTGAGACTATATACAGTAGAGAGGCTATATACAGTAGTGAGGCTATATACAGTAGAGAGGCTATATACAGTAGAGAGGCTACATACAGTAGAGAGGCTATATACAGTAGAGAGGCTATATACAGTAGAGAGGCTACATACAGTAGAGAGGCTATAACAGTAGAGAGGCTGTATACAGTAGTGAGGCTATATACAGTAGTGAGGCTATATACAGTAGAGAGGCTATATACAGTAGAGAGGCTATATACAGTAGTGAGGCTATATACAGTAGAGAGGCTACATACAGTAGAGAGGCTATATACAGTAGAGAGGCTATATACAGTAGTGAGGCTACATACAGTAGAGAGGCTATATACAGTAGAGAGACTATATACAGTAGAGGCTATATACAGTAGAGAAGCTATATACAGTAGAGAGGCTATATACAGTAGAGAAGCTATATACAGTAGAGAAGCTATATACCGTAGTGAGGCTATATACAGTAGAGAAGCTATATACAGTAGAGAAGCTATATACAGTAGAGAAGCTATATACAGTAGAGAGGGTATATACAGTAGAGAGGCTATATACAGTAGAGAGGCTACATACAGTAGAGAAGCTATATACAGTAGAGAAGCTATATACAGTAGAGAAGCTATATACCGTAGTGAGGCTATATACAGTAGAGGCTATATACAGTAGAGAGGCTATATACAGTAGACAGGCTATATACATTAGTGAGACTATATACAGTAGAGAGGCTATATACAGTAGAGAGGCTACATACAGTATAGAGGCTACATACAGTAGAGAGGCTATAACAGTAGAGAGGCTATATACAGTAGTGAGGCTATATACAGTAGTGAGGCTATATGCAGTAGTGAGGCTATATACAGTAGAGAGGCTATATACAGTAGAGAGGTTACATACAGTAGAGAGGCTATATACAGTAGAGAGGCTATATACAGTAGAGGGGCTATATACAGTAGAGAGGCTACATACAGTAGAGAGGCTACATACAGTAGAGAGGTTACATACAGTAGAGAGGCTATATACAGTAGAGGCTATATACAGTAGAGAGGCTATATACAGTAGAGAGGCTATATACAGTAGAGAGGCTATAACAGTAGAGAGGCTATATACAGTAGAGAGGCTATATACAGTAGAGAGGGTATATACAGTATTGAGACTATATACAGTAGAGAGGCTATATACAGTAGAGAGGCTATATACAGTAGAGAGGCTATATACAGTAGAGAGGCTATAACAGTAGAGAGGCTATATACAGTAGTGAGGCTATATACAGTAGAGAGGCTATATACAGTAGAGGCTATATACAGTAGAGAGGCTACATACAGTATAGAGGCTACATACAGTAGAGAGGCTATATACAGTAGTGAGGCTATATACAGTAGTGAGACTATATACAGTAGAGAGGCTATATACAGTAGTGAGGCTATATACAGTAGAGAGGCTACATACAGTAGAGAGGCTACATACAGTAGAGAGGCTATAACAGTAGAGAGGCTACATACAGTAGAGAGGCTATATACAGTAGTGAGGCTATATACAGTAGAGAGGCTACATACAGTAGAGAGGCTATAACAGTAGAGAGGCTACATACAGTAGAGAGGCTATATACAGTAGAGAGGCTACATACAGTAGTGAGGCTATATACAGTAGAGAGGCTATATACAGTAGAGAGGCTACATACAGTAGAGAGGCTATATACAGTAGTGAGACTATATACAGTAGAGAGGCTATATACAGTAGTGAGGCTATATACAGTAGAGAGGCTATATACAGTAGAGAGGCTACATACAGTAGAGAGGCTATATACAGTAGAGAGGCTATATACAGTAGAGAGGCTACATACAGTAGAGAGGCTATAACAGTAGAGAGGCTGTATACAGTAGTGAGGCTATATACAGTAGTGAGGCTATATACAGTAGAGAGGCTATATACAGTAGAGAGGCTATATACAGTAGTGAGGCTATATACAGTAGAGAGGCTACATACAGTAGAGAGGCTATATACAGTAGAGAGGCTATATACAGTAGTGAGGCTACATACAGTAGAGAGGCTATATACAGTAGAGAGACTATATACAGTAGAGAGGCTATATACAGTAGAGAAGCTATATACAGTAGAGAGGCTATATACAGTAGAGAAGCTATATACAGTAGAGAAGCTATATACCGTAGTGAGGCTATATACAGTAGAGAAGCTATATACAGTAGAGAAGCTATATACAGTAGAGAAGCTATATACAGTAGAGAGGGTATATACAGTAGAGAGGCTATATACAGTAGAGAGGCTACATACAGTAGAGAAGCTATATACAGTAGAGAAGCTATATACAGTAGAGAAGCTATATACCGTAGTGAGGCTATATACAGTAGAGGCTATATACAGTAGAGAGGCTATATACAGTAGACAGGCTATATACATTAGTGAGACTATATACAGTAGAGAGGCTATATACAGTAGAGAGGCTACATACAGTATAGAGGCTACATACAGTAGAGAGGCTATAACAGTAGAGAGGCTATATACAGTAGTGAGGCTATATACAGTAGTGAGGCTATATGCAGTAGTGAGGCTATATACAGTAGAGAGGCTATATACAGTAGAGAGGTTACATACAGTAGAGAGGCTATATACAGTAGAGAGGCTATATACAGTAGAGGGGCTATATACAGTAGAGAGGCTACATACAGTAGAGAGGCTACATACAGTAGAGAGGTTACATACAGTAGAGAGGCTATATACAGTAGAGAGGCTATATACAGTAGAGGGGCTATATACAGTAGAGAGGCTACATACAGTAGTGAGGCTATATACAGTAGAGAGGCTATAACAGTAGAGAGGCTATATACAGTAGTGAGGCTATATACAGTAGAGAGGCTACATACAGTAGAGAGGTTACATACAGTAGAGAGGCTATATACAGTAGAGAGGCTATAACAGTAGAGAGGCTATATACAGTAGTGAGGCTATATACAGTAGTGAGGCTATATACAGTAGAGAGGCTACATACAGTAGAGAGGCTATAACAGTAGAGAGGCTATATACAGTAGTGAGGCTATATACAGTAGAGAGGCTATATACAGTAGAGAGGCTATATACAGTAGAGAGGCTATATACAGTAGAGAGGCTATATACAGTAGAGAGACTATATACAGTAGAGAGGCTATATACAGTAGTGAGGCTATATACAGTAGTGAGGCTATATACAGTAGAGAGGCTACATACAGTAGAGAGGCTATATACAGTAGAGAGGCTATATACAGTAGTGAGGCTATATACAGTAGAGAGGCTACATACAGTAGAGAGGCTATATACAGTAGAGAGGCTATATACAGTAGAGAGGCTACATACAGTAGAGAGGCTATATACAGTAGAGGCTATATACAGTAGAGAGGCTATATACAGTAGACAGGCTATATACATTAGTGAGACTATATACAGTAGAGAGGCTATATACAGTAGAGAGGCTACATACAGTATAGAGGCTACATACAGTAGAGAGGCTATAACAGTAGAGAGGCTATATACAGTAGTGAGGCTATATACAGTAGTGAGGCTATATGCAGTAGTGAGGCTATATACAGTAGAGAGGCTATATACAGTAGAGAGGTTACATACAGTAGAGAGGCTATATACAGTAGAGAGGCTATATACAGTAGAGGGGCTATATACAGTAGAGAGGCTACATACAGTAGAGAGGCTACATACAGTAGAGAGGTTACATACAGTAGAGAGGCTATATACAGTAGAGGCTATATACAGTAGAGGGGCTATATACAGTAGAGAGGCTACATACAGTAGTGAGGCTATATACAGTAGAGAGGCTATAACAGTAGAGAGGCTATATACAGTAGTGAGGCTATATACAGTAGAGAGGCTACATACAGTAGAGAGGTTACATACAGTAGAGAGGCTATATACAGTAGAGAGGCTATAACAGTAGAGAGGCTATATACAGTAGTGAGGCTATATACAGTAGTGAGGCTATATACAGTAGAGAGGCTACATACAGTAGAGAGGCTATAACAGTAGAGAGGCTATATACAGTAGTGAGGCTATATACAGTAGAGAGGCTATATACAGTAGAGAGGCTATATACAGTAGAGAGACTATATACAGTAGAGAGGCTATATACAGTAGTGAGGCTATATACAGTAGTGAGGCTATATACAGTAGAGAGGCTACATACAGTAGAGAGGCTATATACAGTAGAGAGGCTATATACAGTAGTGAGGCTATATACAGTAGAGAGGCTACATACAGTAGAGAGGCTATATACAGTAGAGAGGCTATATACAGTAGAGAGGCTATATACAGTAGAGAGGCTACATACAGCAGAGAGGCTATATACAGTAGAGAGGCTATATACAGTAGAGAGGCTACATACAGTAGAGAGGCTATATACAGTAGAGAGGCTATATACAGTAGAGAGGCTATATACAGTAGAGAGGTTACATACAATAGAGAGGCTATAACAGTAGAGAGGCTATATACAGTAGTGAGGCTATATACAGTAGTAAGGCTATATACAGTAGAGAGGCTACATACAGTAGAGAGGCTATATACAGTAGAGAGGCTATATACAGTAGAGAGGCTATATACAGTAGAGAGGCTACATACAGTAGAGAGGCTATATACAGTAGAGAGGCTACATACAGTATAGAGGCTACATACAGTAGAGAGGCTATAACAGTAGAGAGGCTATATACAGTAGTGAGGCTATATACAGTAGAGAGGCTATATACAGTAGAGAGGCTACATACAGTAGAGAGGCTATATACAGTAGAGAGGCTATATACAGTAGAGAGGCTATAACAGTAGAGAGGCTATATACAGTAGTGAGGCTATATACAGTAGAGAGGCTATATACAGTGGAGAGGCTACATACAGTATAGAGGCTACATACAGTAGAGAGGCTATAACAGTAGAGAGGCTATATACAGTAGTGAGGCTATATACAGTAGTGAGGCTATATACAGTAGAGAGGCTACATACAGTAGAGAGGCTATATACAGTAGAGAGGCTATATACAGTAGAGAGGCTATATACAGTAGAGAGGCTATATATGGTCAGGTAGGTGGGTACAGAGTGGCAGAAAGGATTGTGGTCAAGGCAGGCAGAAGGGTCAGGTAGGCGGGTACAGAGGAAGTAAGGAAGTGTTACCACACTTCCAAGAGAAAGGGTAACACTTTCACCCTCACACACACACACACACACACACATCCTCACACACACACACAAACACACACACACATACACACACACATCCTCACACACACACACAAACACACACACATCCTCACACACACACACAAACACACACACACACACATCCTCACACACACACACATCCTCACACACACACACAAACACACACACACACACACATCCTCACACACACACACACACACACACACATCCTCACACACACACACACACACACACACACACACACATCCTCACACACACCCTCACACACACACTCACACACACACACACACATCCTCACACACACACACAAACACACACACAGACACACCCTCACACCGCCTCACACACAGACACACCCTCACAGACACACACACAGACACACACCTCCCTCATTAACCCCACTCTGCGGGGCATTACATAACAAAGCAGGTCCCTCCACGTTCTCTTCGCTTCCTTTCTACTTTCTTATCTTTTTCTCTTTTCTCCCTCTCCTAGTCTTCCTCTCTTTAGGAGGCCAGGACTAGTCTCCCTCTCCTAGTCTTCCTCTCTTTAGGAGGTCAGGACTAGTCTCCCTCTCCTAGTCTTCCTCTCTTTAGGAGGTCAGGACTAGTCTCCCTCTCCTAGTCTTCCTCTCTTTAGGAGGCCAGGACTAGTCTCCCTCTCCTAGTCTTCCTCTCTTTAGGTCAGGACTAGTCTCCCTCTCCTAGTCTTCCTCTCTTTAGGAGGTCAGGACTAGTCTCCCTCTCCTAGTCTTCCTCTCTTTAGGAGGGAGGAGTGCAGCGGTGGAATATTCTGGAAGGAGCATCCATCTCGGGGCTGAGCGGGGGCGAGGGTCCCCTGTGGGCTTTGGGTTAGAGGCTGAAGGGAGGGAGACTGAGGGACATGCCTAATGTCTTCTCCCAGCAAGAAGTTTTCTGGGGGAGTTACAATCACCTCCCTGACTATCAGTGTGTCTGGAGGGTTTGTCCAGGGATATCAGGAGGCTATGTGGGTGTATCGGCCTGGAGTGCATGTATAGACACACACACACACACACACCAGGGACCCATAGGGACTGGCCTCTATCAGTGCTTCCTGGGGTCCGATAGTACTCTTTCTCCCCCTACACTATGTGCTAATTACCAGGGAAACCACAGAATGTTCTAAACTATCTGTGTGTGTGTGTGTGTGTGTGTGTGTGTGTGTGTGTGTGTACTGTCTTGACTGCTTGGTATGAGCTAACCAGCGTTATGAGAGACAGTAGCACGTCCAGTCAGCTTCAGGCTGACATTAGATCATCTGCAGAGAAACCTCAGAGAATCCTGAACTAACGTGTTATGAGCACGTTTACTGTGTGTGTGTGTGTGTGTGCCTGTGTCTGTGTGTGTGTGTGTCTGTGTCATTTGTGTGTGTGTGTGTCTGTGTCATCTGTGTGTGTGTGTGTGTGTGTGTCTGTGTCATCTGTGTGTGTGTGTGTGTGTGTGTGTCTGTGTCATCTGTGTGTGTGTGTGTGTGTGTGTGTGTGTGTGTGTGTCTCCGTGTGTGTGTGTGTGTGTGTGTGTGCCTGTGTGTGTCTGTGTCATCTGTGTGTGTGTGTGTGTGTGTGTGTGTGTGTGTCTGTGTCTGTGTGTGTGTGTGTGTGTGTGTGTGTGTGTGTGTGTGTGTCTGTGTCTGTGTCTGTGTCTGTGTCTGTGTCTGTGTGTGTGTGTCTCCGTGTGTGTGTGTGTGTGTGTGTGTGTGTGTGTGTGTGTGTCTCCGTGTGTGTGTGTGTCTCCGTGTGTGTGTGTGTGTGTGTGTCTCCGTGTGTGTGTGTGTGTGTGTGTGTGTGTGTGTGTGTGTGTGTGTGTGTGTGTGTGTGTGTGTGTGTGTGTGTGTGTGTGTGTATACGATGTGCTGTATGTCAGTGGAGGCTACTGAGGGGAGGAAGGTCTCATAACAATGGACCAGAGCGAATGGAATGGCATCAATGGAAAGTGTTTAATGTATTTGATTCCCATTCCACCTGTTCTGCTCCAGTCATTACTACGAGCCCTTCCTCCCTAATTAAGGTGCCATCAACATTGGTTGTGGGGAGCGAAGCCATAGCTTTCCTGACTGTTGAACGCTTTTTTACACTTTCTGAGAACATCGCCTGTTCTGGGAGCACGTTTTAGGCTGCAGAGAGGTTATGAGAACGTTTTACTATGGTTCCCTGAATGTTCTACTATGGTTGCCTGAACGTTTTACTATGGTTGCCTGAACGTTCTACTATGGTTGCCTGAACGTTCTACTATGGTTGCCAGAACGTTCTACTATGGTTGCCTGAACGTTTTACTATGGTTGCCTGAATGTTTTATCAACACAATGAGTAACAATAACTTGGATATTGGACACAGGGCACCAGTACTGAGTCGATGTGCATTGGTACAAGTTAATTGAGGTAGATATGTACATGTAAGTAGGGGTAAAGTGACTAGTCAATCAGGATAGATAATAGACAGTATCAGCAGTGTTGGTAGTAGGGTAGGTAATATAATGTAGGTAGGGGTAAAGGATAGATAATAGACAGTAACAGCAGTGTTGGTAGTAGGGTAGGTAATATAATGTAGGTTGGGGTAAAGACTAGACAACAGGATAGATAATAGACAGTAACAGCAGTGTTGGTAGTAGGGTAGGTAATATAATGTAGGTAGGGGTAAAGGATAGATAATAGACAGTAACAGCAGTGTTGGTAGTAGGGTAGGTAATATAATGTAGGTAGGGGTAAAGGATAGATAATAGACAGTAACAGCAGTGTTGGTAGTAGGGTAGGTAATATAATGTAGGTAGGGGTAAAGGATAGATAATAGACAGTAACAGCAGTGTTGGTTGTAGGGTAGGTAATATAATGTAGGTTGGGGTAAAGGATAGATAATAGACAGTAACAGCAGCTGTTGTGATGAGTCAAAAGAGTTAGTTTAATAGCTACCTTTTTGCACTAACTATTTACCTAACTCTTTAACTAACTATTTAACTAGCTATTTAACTAACTATTTACCTAACTCTTTAACTAACTATTTAACTAACTATTTAACTAACTGTTTAACTAGCTATTTAACTAACTGTTTAACTAGTTATTTAACTAACTATTTAACTAACTATTTAACTAACTCTTTAACTAACTATTTAACTAACTATTTAGCCGTCTTATGACTTGGGGATAGAAGCTGTTCAGGGTCCTCTTGGTTCCAGACTTGGTGCATCGGTACCGCTTGATCTGCGGTAGCAGAGAGAACAGTCTATGACTTGGGTGGCTGGATAGGCTCTGACACTGCTTGGTACAGGCCAACAATAGACTTGGGTGGCTGGAGGGGCTTTCCTCTGACACTGCTTGGTACAGGCCAACAATAGACTTGGGTGGCTGGAGGGGCTTTCCTCTGACACTGCTTGTGTACACCAGTGGGTGGTGTTGACCCTGGTCAGTCCTGATATGGACTCTTTACACCCAGTGGGTGGTGTTGACCCTGGTCAGTCCTGATATGGACTATTTACACCCAGTGGGTGGTGTAACTGACCCTGGTCAGTCCTGATATGGACCCTTTACACCCAGTGGGTGGTGTAACTGACCCTGGTCATTCCTGATATGGACCCTTTACACTCAGTGGGTGGTGTTGACCCTGGTCAGTCCTGATATGGACTCTTTACACCCAGTGGGTGGTGTAACTGACCCTGGTCAGTCCTGATATGGACCCTTTACACCCAGTGGGTGGTGTAACTGACCCTGGTCAGTCCTGATATGGACCCTTTACACCCAGTGGGTGGTGTTGACCCTGGTCAGTCCTGATATGGACCCTTTACACCCAGTGGGTGGTGTAACTGACCCTGGTCAGTCCTGATATGGACCCTTTACACCCAGTGGGTGGTGTTGACCCTGGTCAGTCCTGATATGGACCCTTTACACCCAGTGGGTGGTGTTGACCCTGGTCAGTCCTGATATGGACCCTTTACACCCAGTGGGTGGTGTAACTGACCCTGGTCAGTCCTGATATGGACTCTTTACACCCAGTGGGTGGTGTTGACCCTGGTCAGTCCTGATATGGACCCTTTACACCCAGTGGGTGGTGTAACTGACCCTGGTCAGTCCTGATATGGACCCTTTACACCCAGTGGGTGGTGTAACTGACCCTGGTCAGTCAATTGACTGCTCTTCCCTCTGCCAGCCTCTAGCTGATTCAACTGTTAACCCTTCAATTTCTAGTGAATCTTTGTTTTCTTTTCAACAATTTACTTCTTGTGATGTGCTAGATGCCTTGTTTAAGAAAATGTAAAAACAAAACATTCGCTGGAGCTGATATGCTTGATCCATTTTCCCACATGTTTTACCTGATGACTATACCTGGTACCATCCCCAGGTTCTGGAAGGAGGCCCATGTACTCCTCCTAACCTGATGACTATATCTGGTACTATCCCCAGGGTCTGGAAGGAGGCCCATGTACTCCTCCTAACCTGATGACTATACCTGGTACTATCCCCAGGGTCTGGAAGGAGGCCCATGTACTCCTCCTAACCTGATGACTATACCTGGTACTATCCCCAGGGTCTGGAAGGAGGCCCATGTACTCCTCCTAACCTGATGACTATACCTGGTACTATCCCCAGGGTCTGGAAGGAGGCCCATGTACTCCTCCTAACCTGATGACTATATCTGGTACTATCCCCAGGGTCTGGAAGGAGGCCCATGTACTCCTCCTAACCTGATGACTATACCTGGTACTATCCCCAGGGTCTGGAAGGAGGCCCATGTACTCCTCCTAACCTGATGACTATATCTGGTACTATCCCCAGGGTCTGGAAGGAGGCCCATGTACTCCTCCTAACCTGATGACTATACCTGGTACTATCCCCAGGTCTGGAAGGAGGCCCATGTACTCCTCCTAACCTGATGACTATATCTGGTACTATCCCCAGGGTCTGGAAGGAGGCCCATGTACTCCTCCTAACCTGATGACTATACCTGGTACTATCCCCAGGGTCTGGAAGGAGGCCCATGTACTCCTCCTAACCTGATGACTATACCTGGTACTATCCCCAGGGTCTGGAAGGAGGCCCATGTACTCCTCCTAACCTGATGACTATATCTGGTACTATCCCCAGGGTCTGGAAGGAGGCCCATGTACTCCTCCTAACCTGATGACTATACCTGGTACTATCCCCAGGGTCTGGAAGGAGGCCCATGTACTCCTCCTAACCTGATGACTATACCTGGTACTATCCCCAGGGTCTGGAAGGAGGCCCATGTACTCCTCCTAACCTGATGACTATATCTGGTACTATCCCCAGGGTCTGGAAGGAGGCCCATGTACTCCTCCTAACCTGATGACTATACCTGGTACTATCCCCAGGGTCTGGAAGGAGGCCCATGTACTCCTCCTAACCTGATGACTATACCTGGTACTATCCCCAGGGTCTGGAAGGAGGCCCATGTACTCCTCCTAACCTGATGACTATATCTGGTACTATCCCCAGGGTCTGGAAGGAGGCCCATGTACTCCTCCTAACCTGATGACTATACCTGGTACTATCCCCAGGGTCTGGAAGGAGGCCCATGTACTCCTCCTAACCTGATGACTATATCTGGTACTATCCCCAGGGTCTGGAAGGAGGCCCATGTACTCCTCCTAACCTGATGACTATACCTGGTACTATCCCCAGGGTCTGGAAGGAGGCCCATGTACTCCTCCTAACCTGATGACTATACCTGGTACTATCCCCAGGGTCTGGAAGGAGGCCCATGTACTCCTCCTAACCTGATGACTATACCTGGTACCATCCCCAGGGTCTGGAAGGAGGCCCATGTACTCCTCCTAACCTGATGACTATATCTGGCACTATCCCCAGGGTCTGGAAGGAGGCCCATGTACTCCTCCTAACCTGATGACTATACCTTTAACTATCCCCAGGGTCTGGAAGGAGGCCCATGTACTCCTCCTAACCTGATGACTATACCTGGTACTATCCCCAGGGTCTGGAAGGAGGCCCATGTACTCCTCCTAACCTGATGACTATATCTGGTACTATCCCCAGGGTCTGGAAGGAGGCCCATGTACTCCTCCTAACCTGATGACTATACCTGGTACTATCCCCAGGGTCTGGAAGGAGGCCCATGTACTCCTCCTAACCTGATGACTATACCTGGTACTATCCCCAGGGTCTGGAAGGAGGCCCATGTACTCCTCCTAACCTGATGACTATACCTGGTACTATCCCCAGGGTCTGGAAGGAGGCCCATGTACTCCTCCTAACCTGATGACTATACCTGGTACTATCCCCAGGTTCTGGAAGGAGGCCCATGTACTCCTCCTAACCTGATGACTATATCTGGTACTATCCCCAGGGTCTGGAAGGAGGCCCATGTACTCCTCCTAACCTGATGATTATATCTGGTACTATCTCCAGGGTCTGGAAGGAGGCCCATGTACTCCTCCTAACCTGATGACTATACCTGGTACTATCCCCAGGGTCTGGAAGGAGGCCCATGTACTCCTCTAACCTGATGACTATACCTGGTACTATCCCCAGGGTCTGGAAGGAGGCCCATGTACTCCTCCTAACCTGATGACTATACCTGGTACTATCCCCAGGGTCTGGAAGGAGGCCCATGTACTCCTCCTAACCTGATGACTATATCTGGTACTATCCCCAGGGTCTGGAAGGAGGCCCATGTACTCCTCCTAACCTGATGACTATATCTGGTACTATCCCCAGGGTCTGGAAGGAGGCCCATGTACTCCTCCTAACCTGATGACTATACCTGGTACTATCCCCAGGGTCTGGAAGGAGGCCCATGTACTCCTCCTAACCTGATGACTATATCTGGTACTATCCCCAGGGTCTGGAAGGAGGCCCATGTACTCCTCCTAACCTGATGACTATATCTGGTACTATCCCCAGGGTCTGGAAGGAGGCCCATGTACTCCTCCTAACCTGATGACTATATCTGGTACTATCCCCAGGGTCTGGAAGGAGGCCCATGTACTCCTCCTAACCTGATGACTATATCTGGTACTATCCCCAGGGTCTGGAAGGAGGCCCATGTACTCCTCCTAACCTGATGACTATATCTGGTACTATCCCCAGGGTCTGGAAGGAGGCCCATGTACTCCTCCTAACCTGATGACTATACCTGGTACTATCCCCAGGGTCTGGAAGGAGGCCCATGTACTCCTCCTAACCTGATGACTATACCTGGTACTATCCCCAGGGTCTGGAAGGAGGCCCATGTACTCCTCCTAACCTGATGACTATATCTGGTACTATCCCCAGGGTCTGGAAGGAGGCCCATGTACTCCTCCTAACCTGATGACTATACCTGGTACTATCCCCAGGGTCTGGAAGGAGGCCCATGTACTCCTCCTAACCTGATGACTATACCTGGTACTATCCCCAGGGTCTGGAAGGAGGCCCATGTACTCCTCCTAACCTGATGACTATACCTGGTACTATCCCCAGGGTCTGGAAGGAGGCCCATGTACTCCTCCTAACCTGATGACTATATCTGGTACTATCCCCAGGGTCTGGAAGGAGGCCCATGTACTCCTCCTAACCTGATGACTATATCTGGTACTATCCCCAGGGTCTGGAAGGAGGCCCATGTACTCCTCCTAACCTGATGACTATACCTGGTACTATCCCCAGGGTCTGGAAGGAGGCCCATGTACTCCTCCTAACCTGATGACTATATCTGGTACTATCCCCAGGGTCTGGAAGGAGGCCCATGTACTCCTCCTAACCTGATGACTATACCTGGTACTATCCCCAGGGTCTGGAAGGAGGCCCATGTACTCCTCCTAACCTGATGACTATATCTGGTACTATCCCCAGGGTCTGGAAGGAGGCCCATGTACTCCTCCTAACCTGATGACTATACCTGGTACTATCCCCAGGGTCTGGAAGGAGGCCCATGTACTCCTCCTAACCTGATGACTATATCTGGTACTATCCCCAGGGTCTGGAAGGAGGCCCATGTACTCCTCCTAACCTGATGACTATATCTGGTACTATCCCCAGGGTCTGGAAGGAGGCCCATGTACTCCTCCTAACCTGATGACTATACCTGGTACTATCCCCAGGGTCTGGAAGGAGGCCCATGTACTCCTCCTAACCTGATGACTATATCTGGTACTATCCCCAGGGTCTGGAAGGAGGCCCATGTACTCCTCCTAACCTGATGACTATACCTGGTACTATCCCCAGGGTCTGGAAGGAGGCCCATGTACTCCTCCTAACCTGATGACTATACCTGGTACTATCCCCAGGGTCTGGAAGGAGGCCCATGTACTCCTCCTAACCTGATGACTATACCTGGTACTATCCCCAGGGTCTGGAAGGAGGCCCATGTACTCCTCCTAACCTGATGACTATACCTGGTACTATCCCCAGGGTCTGGAAGGAGGCCCATGTACTCCTCCTAACCTGATGACTATACCTGGTACTATCCCCAGGGTCTGGAAGGAGGCCCATGTACTCCTCCTAACCTGATGACTATATCTGGTACTATCCCCAGGGTCTGGAAGGAGGCCCATGTACTCCTCCTAACCTGATGACTATACCTGGTACTATCCCCAGGGTCTGGAAGGAGGCCCATGTACTCCTCCTAACCTGATGACTATATCTGGTACTATCCCCAGGGTCTGGAAGGAGGCCCATGTACTCCTCCTAACCTGATGACTATACCTGGTACTATCCCCAGGGTCTGGAAGGAGGCCCATGTACTCCTCCTAACCTGATGACTATACCTGGTACTATCCCCAGGGTCTGGAAGGAGGCCCATGTACTCCTCCTAACCTGATGACTATACCTGGTACTATCCCCAGGGTCTGGAAGGAGGCCCATGTACTCCTCCTAACCTGATGACTATACCTGGTACTATCCCCAGGGTCTGGAAGGAGGCCCATGTACTCCTCCTAACCTGATGACTATACCTGGTACTATCCCCAGGGTCTGGAAGGAGGCCCATGTACTCCTCCTAACCTGATGACTATATCTGGTACTATCCCCAGGGTCTGGAAGGAGGCCCATGTACTCCTCCTAACCTGATGATTATATCTGGTACTATCCCCAGGGTCTGGAAGGAGGCCCATGTACTCCTCCTAACCTGATGACTATACCTGGTACTATCCCCAGGGTCTGGAAGGAGGCCCATGTACTCCTCCTAACCTGATGACTATACCTGGTACTATCCCCAGGGTCTGGAAGGAGGCCCATGTACTCCTCTAACCTGATGACTATACCTGGTACTATCCCCAGGGTCTGGAAGGAGGCCCATGTACTCCTCCTAACCTGATGACTATATCTGGTACTATCCCCAGGGTCTGGAAGGAGGCCCATGTACTCCTCCTAACCTGATGACTATATCTGGTACTATCCCCAGGGTCTGGAAGGAGGCCCATGTACTCCTCCTAACCTGATGACTATACCTGGTACTATCCCCAGGGTCTGGAAGGAGGCCCATGTACTCCTCCTAACCTGATGATTATATCTGGTACTATCCCCAGGGTCTGGAAGGAGGCCCATGTACTCCTCCTAACCTGATGACTATATCTGGTACTATCCCCAGGGTCTGGAAGGAGGCCCATGTACTCCTCCTAACCTGATGACTATATCTGGTACTATCCCCAGGGTCTGGAAGGAGGCCCATGTACTCCTCCTAACCTGATGACTATATCTGGTACTATCCCCAGGGTCTGGAAGGAGGCCCATGTACTCCTCCTAACCTGATGACTATACCTGGTACTATCCCCAGGGTCTGGAAGGAGGCCCATGTACTCCTCCTAACCTGATGACTATATCTGGTACTATCCCCAGGGTCTGGAAGGAGGCCCATGTACTCCTCCTAACCTGATGACTATATCTGGTACTATCCCCAGGGTCTGGAAGGAGGCCCATGTACTCCTCCTAACCTGATGACTATACCTGGTACTATCCCCAGGGTCTGGAAGGAGGCCCATGTACTCCTCCTAACCTGATGACTATACCTGGTACTATCCCCAGGGTCTGGAAGGAGGCCCATGTACTCCTCCTAACCTGATGACTATACCTGGTACTATCCCCAGGGTCTGGAAGGAGGCCCATGTACTCCTCCTAACCTGATGACTATATCTGGTACTATCCCCAGGGTCTGGAAGGAGGCCCATGTACTCCTCCTAACCTGATGACTATACCTGGTACTATCCCCAGGGTCTGGAAGGAGGCCCATGTACTCCTCCTAACCTGATGACTATATCTGGTACTATCCCCAGGGTCTGGAAGGAGGCCCATGTACTCCTCCTAACCTGATGACTATATCTGGTACTATCCCCAGGGTCTGGAAGGAGGCCCATGTACTCCTCCTAACCTGATGACTATATCTGGTACTATCCCCAGGGTCTGGAAGGAGGCCCATGTACTCCTCCTAACCTGATGACTATATCTGGTACTATCCCCAGGGTCTGGAAGGAGGCCCATGTACTCCTCCTAACCTGATGACTATACCTGATACTATCCCCAGGGTCTTTAAGGAGGCCCATGTACTCCTCCTAACCTGATGACTATACCTGGTACTATCCCCAGGGTCTGGAAGGAGGCCCATGTACTCCTCCTAACCTGATGACTATATCTGGTACTATCCCCAGGGTCTGGAAGGAGGCCCATGTACTCCTCCTAACCTGATGATTATATCTGGTACTATCCCCAGGGTCTGGAAGGAGGCCCATGTACTCCTCCTAACCTGATGACTATACCTGGTACTATCCCCAGGGTCTGGAAGGAGGCCCATGTACTCCTCCTAACCTGATGACTATATCTGGTACTATCCCCAGGGTCTGGAAGGAGGCCCATGTACTCCTCCTAACCTGATGACTATACCTGGTACTATCCCCAGGGTCTGGAAGGAGGCCCATGTACTCCTCCTAACCTGATGACTATATCTGGTACTATCCCCAGGGTCTGGAAGGAGGCCCATGTACTCCTCCTAACCTGATGACTATATCTGGTACTATCCCCAGGGTCTGGAAGGAGGCCCATGTACTCCTCCTAACCTGATGACTATATCTGGTACTATCCCCAGGGTCTGGAAGGAGGCCCATGTACTCCTCCTAACCTGATGACTATACCTGGTACTATCCCCAGGGTCTGGAAGGAGGCCCATGTACTCCTCCTAACCTGATGACTATACCTGGTACTATCCCCAGGGTCTGGAAGGAGGCCCATGTACTCCTCCTAACCTGATGACTATACCTGGTACTATCCCCAGGGTCTGGAAGGAGGCCCATGTACTCCTCCTAACCTGATGACTATATCTGGTACTATCCCCAGGGTCTGGAAGGAGGCCCATGTACTCCTCCTAACCTGATGACTATACCTGGTACTATCCCCAGGGTCTGGAAGGAGGCCCATGTACTCCTCCTAACCTGATGACTATACCTGGTACTATCCCCAGGGTCTGGAAGGAGGCCCATGTACTCCTCCTAACCTGATGACTATACCTGGTACTATCCCCAGGGTCTGGAAGGAGGCCCATGTACTCCTCCTAACCTGATGACTATATCTGGTACTATCCCCAGGGTCTGGAAGGAGGCCCATGTACTCCTCCTAACCTGATGACTATACCTGGTACTATCCCCAGGGTCTGGAAGGAGGCCCATGTACTCCTCCTAACCTGATGACTATACCTGGTACTATCCCCAGGGTCTGGAAGGAGGCCCATGTACTCCTCCTAACCTGATGACTATATCTGGTACTATCCCCAGGGTCTGGAAGGAGGCCCATGTACTCCTCCTAACCTGATGACTATATCTGGTACTATCCCCAGGGTCTGGAAGGAGGCCCATGTACTCCTCCTAACCTGATGACTATACCTGGTACTATCCCCAGGGTCTGGAAGGAGGCCCATGTACTCCTCCTAACCTGATGACTATATCTGGTACTATCCCCAGGGTCTGGAAGGAGGCCCATGTACTCCTCCTAACCTGATGACTATATCTGGTACTATCCCCAGGGTCTGGAAGGAGGCCCATGTACTCCTCCTAACCTGATGACTATACCTGGTACTATCCCCAGGGTCTGGAAGGAGGCCCATGTACTCCTCCTAACCTGATGACTATACCTGGTACTATCCCCAGGGTCTGGAAGGAGGCCCATGTACTCCTCCTAACCTGATGACTATATCTGGTACTATCCCCAGGGTCTGGAAGGAGGCCCATGTACTCCTCCTAACCTGATGACTATACCTGGTACTATCCCCAGGGTCTGGAAGGAGGCCCATGTACTCCTCCTAACCTGATGACTATATCTGGTACTATCCCCAGGGTCTGGAAGGAGGCCCATGTACTCCTCCTAACCTGATGACTATATCTGGTACTATCCCCAGGGTCTGGAAGGAGGCCCATGTACTCCTCCTAACCTGATGACTATACCTGGTACTATCCCCAGGGTCTGGAAGGAGGCCCATGTACTCCTCCTAACCTGATGACTATATCTGGTACTATCCCCAGGGTCTGGAAGGAGGCCCATGTACTCCTCCTAACCTGATGACTATATCTGGTACTATCCCCAGGGTCTGGAAGGAGGCCCATGTACTCCTCCTAACCTGATGACTATACCTGGTACTATCCCCAGGGTCTGGAAGGAGGCCCATGTACTCCTCCTAACCTGATGACTATACCTGGTACTATCCCCAGGGTCTGGAAGGAGGCCCATGTACTCCTCCTAACCTGATGACTATACCTGGTACTATCCCCAGGGTCTGGAAGGAGGCCCATGTACTCCTCCTAACCTGATGACTATATCTGGTACTATCCCCAGGGTCTGGAAGGAGGCCCATGTACTCCTCCTAACCTGATGACTATACCTGGTACTATCCCCAGGGTCTGGAAGGAGGCCCATGTACTCCTCCTAACCTGATGACTATACCTGGTACTATCCCCAGGGTCTGGAAGGAGGCCCATGTACTCCTCCTAACCTGATGACTATATCTGGTACTATCCCCAGGGTCTGGAAGGAGGCCCATGTACTCCTCCTAACCTGATGACTATACCTGGTACTATCCCCAGGGTCTGGAAGGAGGCCCATGTTCTCCTCCTAACCTGATGACTATATCTGGTACTATCCCCAGGGTCTGGAAGGAGGCCCATGTACTCCTCCTAACCTGATGACTATACCTGGTACTATCCCCAGGGTCTGGAAGGAGGCCCATGTACTCCTCCTAACCTGATGACTATACCTGGTACTATCCCCAGGGTCTGGAAGGAGGCCCATGTACTCCTCCTAACCTGATGACTATATCTGGTACTATCCCCAGGGTCTGGAAGGAGGCCCATGTACTCCTCCTAACCTGATGACTATACCTGGTACTATCCCCAGGGTCTGGAAGGAGGCCCATGTACTCCTCCTAACCTGATGACTATATCTGGTACTATCCCCAGGGTCTGGAAGGAGGCCCATGTACTCCTCCTAACCTGATGACTATATCTGGTACTATCCCCAGGGTCTGGAAGGAGGCCCATGTACTCCTCCTAACCTGATGACTATATCTGGTACTATCCCCAGGGTCTGGAAGGAGGCCCATGTACTCCTCCTAACCTGATGACTATATCTGGTACTATCCCCAGGGTCTGGAAGGAGGCCCATGTACTCCTCCTAACCTGATGACTATATCTGGTACTATCCCCAGGGTCTAGAAGGAGGCCCATGTACTCCTCCTAACCTGATGACTATACCTGGTACTATCCCCAGGGTCTGGAAGGAGGCCCATGTACTCCTCCTAACCTGATGACTATATCTGGTACTATCCCCAGGGTCTAGAAGGAGGCCCATGTACTCCTCCTAACCTGATGACTATACCTGGTACTATCTCCAGGGTTTAATTCTTAGCTTAAATCTTTCTTATCTTTGAAATGTATTCTAAAATGTACATCAGTCAGGTTTTAGACCAGGTCCAAGCACCATCTCTGCTGCATCCCTAGTTATAAATGATGTGGTTAACTGTATGGATTAAAGGCGACATTGTGCCTCTTCTTTGACCTGTCAAAGGCCTTTGATACTGTTGATCACTCACTGCTCATTCAGAGGCTTTCTTCAATTGGCCTAGACCAGGCTGCATAGAACTGGTTTAAACATTACTTGACAGATAGAACTCAATGTGTATCTACTGATGGTGTTAAATCAGGTTTCGTGGATATTCGGAAAGGTGTCCCTCAAGGGTCCGTTCTTAGTCCTGCACTTTGACTAGGCTCTACCTGAACTACAGTCTGCCTTTATTGAATTACAGAAACACTTTATTGACCTGAAATGAGCACTGAATTCAGGTTAAAAACAAATACGTACATGTTGTTTTCTCTGGAGCACGTACAAATAACTCTGTACTTTGTGAAATAAATCTGCTGATTTAAGCGTAATGTCCATATTGATCGTTTCCGTATTGATCGTTTCCATATTGATCGTTTCCGTGCATACAGATATCTGGGCATCTGGATAGATGAAAAGCTGTCTTTTCAAAAATCATATTGATGTGTTAGTTTCAAATCTGAGAATAGAAATGGGCTTATTCTATAGAAATAGGTCCTGCCTCTCGCTAAATAGTAGAAAGCAGATTATTCAGTCGACGTTCCTATTGGTCCTAGACTATGGCGACATCATCTATATGAACACAGCTGCCACTTCATTAAAGCCATAGGATGTAGTTTATCATAGCGCACAGCGCTTTATTACGGGTGACAGTATTAGTACTCATCATTGAGTTCTCTACCAGAAGGTTGGCTGGCCCTCTGTGATGTCATCACCACATTCTCTACCAGAAGGTTGGTTGGCCCTCTGTGATGTCATCATTGAGTTCTCTACCAGAAGGTTGGTTGGCCCTTTGTGATGTCATCATTGAGTTCTCTACCAGAAGGTTGGTTGGCCCTCTGTGATGTCATCATTGAGTTCTCTACCAGAAGGTTGGTTGGCCCTCTGTGATGACATCACCACATTATCTACCAGAAGGTTGGTTGGCCCTCTGTGATGTCATCATTGAGTTCTCTACCAGAAGGTTGGTTGGCCCTCTGTGATGTCATCATTGGTTGATACAGAAGGTTGCTTGTTTTCATTTATAAAGCCCTTTTACAAAGGTTGGTCCCCCTGTGATGTCATCATCACTAAACTAGAAGGTTGGTGTCTGTGATGTCTCACTGCATTCTCTACCTGAAAGTTTGGGTGATACAGCTTCTCATTTCTACCAGAAGGTTTTGCACTTTATTTGTCAGAATAATCTTCAAAATGTTTTGGCCCTTGTGATGTTTTGAGTTGTCTCAGAAGGTTGGTTGGCCCTCTGTGATGTCATCATTGAGTTCTCTACCAGAAGGTTGGTTGGCCCTCTGTGATGTCATCACTGCATTCTCTACCAGAAGGTTGGTTTGCCCTCTGTGATGTCAAGCAGGTTGATACATCGCTATGTTTTCATTTATAAAGCCCTTTTACAAAAAGTCCCCCTGTACCTGACATCATCACTAAACTATAGACATACGAGTTAACACACCTGGTGTCAGGGATGGCTAACTCGTCTCCACTGAGTTAGGTGATTCAGCTTCTCATTTCCTTTGCACTTTATTTGTAGAATAATCTTCAAAATGTTTTTAAATTGGATGTTTTGGTGTCTCTTGGGCAATTCAGAAAGCTAATTGAGGATCTTAATAGTGATGAATATGTCTGTTTTGGTGTCTCTTGGGTAATTCAGAAAGCAGTTTGAGGATCTTAATAGTGATGAATATGTCTGTTCTTTATGACTGTGTTTTGGATGGCGGATGTGTTGTTGCCTCCATTTCCACCTGGTAGCGGACAATCAGCTACTATTCCAGGATCCAGTTGAGGGAGATGTTTGACCTGGACAACACTGCCAGCCAATATAGCTGACCTGGAGGCCCCGTAGGCTGTCTCATAATCGGTATCTTTATTTAACTAGGACATGTCTTCAGCAAACTTAATGATCACCTTGGAGTTGAGACACCTGAAACCCCACGCATTTCTTCAAGGAATACCTAGGATAGGATAAGGCAATCCTTCTGACCCCCCTCTTAAATGATTTAGATGCACTATTGTAAAGTGGCTGAATTCCAGGATCCAGTCAGAAGATGTTTAATCCCAGGATTTGTAAGTGATAAACCTGGATAATATAGTGCTGAACTCTTAAATTTTAAATGTTAACTAGGCAAGTCAGTTAAGAACAAATTCTTATTTTCAATAGCCTAGGAACACTGGGTTAACTGCCTTGTTCAGGGGCAGAATGACAGATTTTTACCTTATGAGCTCAGGGATTCGATCTTGCAACCTTTCGGTTACTAATCCAACACTCTAACCACTAGGCTACTTGCCACCCCAGATGTGAGTGCTTTAGAGCAATAGGCATTTAGACAGGTTACCTAGACATTCTTGGGTACAGGGACTATGGTGGTCTGCATGAAAGATGTAGGTATTACAGACTGGGTCAAGGAGAGGTTGAAAGCTGGTCAGCACATGCTCTGAGTATGTGTCCTGGTAATCTGTCTGGCCCTGTGGCCTTGTGAATTTAACCTGTTTAAAGGTCACATCAGCTACGGAGGCGTGATCGCGCAGTCGTCCGAAACAGCTGGTGCTCTCATGCATGTTTCAGTGCTGAACGAGCTGAAGATTACATTTGAAGATTACAGAGGGCAAGCTTATGATAATGGGGCCAACATGAAGGGCAAAGCACCAAGGAGTACAAGCCAGAGTGTTGAAAAACATCCCAGAGTGGAGCACATACTCTAAACCTTGTCATTGCAGATGCTGCCAACTCTTCAAAAAAAGGATGCAGTTAGGTTTTTGGGCATGTGCAAAAGCTCTTCACCTTCTTTTCAACTGGCACACAAAGACGGAGTGTTTTGAAGAAACACGTGAACATAACTGTGAAGTCATGACACTGGGAGAGGAGGCTCCAAGGTGTAATCAGGTATCAGTCTTCTGAGGTTTGGGACTGGAAGCCAGACAGACGATCAACGATCTGGTGGGTCAAAGTGGAGACACAAGTACTTGCAGAGGAAGTTGGGTCCTTCAGCTTCTTGATTGGCTGTGTCGTATTGGTGTGAGATACTGACAATGACAAACAAGGTGAACAAGCTCCTCCAATCCGCCTCAATGCAGTTGTATATCGCAGTGAATTTAATCTCAAATGCAAAGGCCTCCCTCGCTGCATACCGGGAACCTGGATTCTCTGAGGCCCAGACGACAGCCAAACTACAAAACATTTGTGAAGAAATGAATGTAGAGGCTGTTCTGAAAGAGAGGAGACTGAGAAACAGCAAGAGGGCATTTCAGCTATGAGGCTCCTGACGAACCAGTGACTGACGCGCTGAAACACCTTGAAGTCAACTACTTCAACATTGTGGTCGACTCTGCTGTTGATATCCATGGATGAGAGATTTGAAACACTCAACCAGGTGAAAACCAAATATGGAGTGCTGGAGTGCAGCACTGCCTCTCAGATGTCCAGGAATCTTTAACGGTGCATGGAAGTTTAAAACACTCTTATCCTTCAGAGATGAACACAAACACTGTGACATCAGTGGAATGAATCTGGCCCAGGAGATTCAGAATGTACCTGATCTGCCATCAGATAAGATGGCTGCCGTTGAGCTGCTTCCCTTTCTCTGTGAGAGAGACCTGGAGGAACTCTATCCTAACCTTTGGACGACCCTGAGAACTGCAGTCACCCTACCAGTAACAGTAGCATCGGCAGAGAGGAGCTTTTCAAAATGAAAGCTCATCAAAAGCTACCTGAGGTCTTCCATGTCACAGGAACATTTGAGTGGTCTGGCCATCATGATCATAAATCATGGCGTGGGGAAACTCATTGATGATTTTGCCTCAAGAAAGTGCAGAAGAGGAATATTTTGACGATAAGATTTTAATTCAAACATTCACATGTTTACACACTTAGTAACATTTAAGATTGTATGTCAGAAGTGTTTTTGTGTAAATGACTGCTTAACTATGTGACATAGTTTCTCTATTTCTTCCAGACAGTCCAGATAGACTGGTTCCCAGATAGACTGGGGCCCAGATAGACAGGGGCCCAGATAGACAAGGGCCCAGATAGACAGGGGCCCAGACAGACTGGTGCCCAGATAGACAAGGGCCCAGATAGACAGGGGTCTAGAATACGGTCTCTGGCACAGCCCATACAATCTCTGGCACAGCCCATACGGTCTCTGGCACAGCCCATACGGTCTCTGGCACAACCCGTACGGTCTCTGGCACAGCCCGTACGGTCTCTGGCACAGCCCGTACGGTCTCTGGCACAGCCGTACGGTCTCTGGCACAGCCCATAAGGTCTCTGGCACAGCCCATACAATCTCTGGCACAGCCCATACGGTCTCTGGCACAGCCCATACGGTCTCTGGCACAACCCGTACGGTCTCTGGCACAGCCCGTACGGTCTCTGGCACAGCCCGTACGGTCTCTGGCACAGCCCGTACGGTCTCTGGCACAGCCCGTACGGTCTCTGGCACAGCCCATACGGTCTCTGGCACAGCCCATACGGTCTCTGGCACAGCCCTTACGGTCTCTGGCACAGCCCATACGGTCTCTGGCACAGCCCATACGGTCTCTGGCACAGCCCATACGGTCACTGGCACAGCCCATACGGTCTCTGGCACAGCCCATACGGTCTCTGGTACAGCCCATACAGTCTCTGGCACAGCCCATACAATCTCTGGCACAGCCCGCACTCCACAATTTGTAAACAAACCAAACAGCCAGGTTCAGGGTCGTTTAGCCTCTACGGGATCTGTGTCCCTAAACAGGGACAGTTGTTGCTCAATATACGATAATGTGACTAGAAAATGTTGTATACTTTCCGGGACATAGACATGTCTTATATGGGCAGAAAGCTTGTTAATCTAACTGCAGTGTCCAATTTACAGTAGCTATTATATTGGAAAAATACCAGGCTATTGTTTGAGGAGAGTGCACAACAACAAGACACTTTTATCATGGCAAATGGTTTGATACAGAGGGGCAAAAAAGTATTTAGTCAGCCACCAATTGTGCAAGTTCTCCCACTTAAAAAGATGAGAGAGGCCTGTAATTTTCATCATAGGTACATTTAAACTATGACAGACAAAATGAGAAGAAAAAATCCAGAAAATAACACTATAGGATTTTTTATGAATTTATTTGCAAATTATGGTGGAAAATAAGTATTTGTACTGTACATTCACCTCTGAAGGTAAATGATGTACTTACATTCAGGTATCTGGCTCTGATTTGTCATCCTGAGGGTCCCAGAGATAAGTAGTGTAGTTTTGTTTAGAAAAATCTATTTTTATATTCAAATGTAGGAACTGGGTTCTACAGATTGACCCCACTGCGGTCTCTGTCTCCACTCCCACTCCGCCCGGCCATCTAGATGTGTGCAGGTGTCTTTTCTGTAGGGGAGCTAATGATCCGTCTGCGAGCAGAGCCGGTCCTGACCTCCCTGGGGCCCTAAACAGAATTCTTCTAAAGGGGCCCTCCTACCTGACCCGGGAGCCATGTAAACCATTTACCATTGTCACACCTGACACCCCAGTGCTCCCACTACAATCCTCCCTCCTTTAAAACAGTTTGCTCCATCTGTCGGTCTAAGAATAAGTTGACCTATACAGAACAGAATGAAGTATAAACAACAAATATTTATTGAATAGAATATTTTCTATAGAATCTTAAGATAAGTGAATATTAACATAAATAACAAATTGTAGAAAATAATAAAATATAACACTGCCTGGTAATTAGTCCACATTATACAATTAGATTAGTCTATACAATGTAAACATAAGCCTGTAGGCTGTGGCTGCAGCTGTATGTCTCAAAATAGTCAAATAAACCCTATAGAGCTGTGTGATTAGCTTTGGTTCCCTCTACAGCCTGGGCATGTTCAGCATCAGCATGGACACCAGTCTGTCTGGACCCCTGTCTGTCTGGGCACCAGTCTGTCTGGACACCAGTCTGTCTGGACACCAGTCTGTCTGGACACCAGTCTGTCTGGACACCAGTCTGTCTGGGCACCAGTCTATCTGGACACCAGTCTGTCTGGACACCAGTCTGTCTGGACACCAGTCTGTCTGGACACCAGTCTGTCTGGGCACCAGTCTGTCTGGACACCAGTCTGTCTGGGCACCAGTCTGTCTGGACACCAGTCTGTCTGGGCACCAGTCTATCTGGGCACCAGTCTGTCTGGGCACCAGTCAGTCTGGACACCAGTCTGTCTGGACACCAGTCTGTCTGGACACCAGTCTGTCTGGACACCAGTCTGTCTGGGCACCAGTCTGTCTGGGCACCAGTCTGTCTGGACACCAGTCTGTCTGGGCACCAGTCTGTCTGGACACCAGTCTGTCTGGGCACCAGTCTGTCTGGACACCAGTCTATCTGAGCACCAGTCTATCTGGACACCAGTCTGTCTGGACACCAGTCTGTCTGGGCACCAGTCTGTCTGGACACCAGTCTGTCTGGGCCCCTGTCTATCTGGGCCCCTGTCTGTCTGGGCCCCTGTCTATCTGGGCCCTGTCTGTCTGGGCCCCAGTCTGTCTGGGCACCAGTCAGTCTGGGCACCAGTCTGTCTGGACACCAGTCTGTCTGGGCACCAGTCTGTCTGGACACCAGTCTATCTGGGCACCAGTCTGTCTGGGCACCAGTCTGTCTGGACACCAGTCTGTCTGGACACCAGTCTGTCTGGGCACCAGTCTGTCTGGACACCAGTCTGTCTGGGCACCAGTCTGTCTGGACACCAGTCTGTCTGGGCACCAGTCTATCTGGACACCAGTCTGTCTGGACACCAGTCTGTCTGGGCACCAGTCTGTCTGGACACCAGTCTGTCTGGACACCAGTCTGTCTGGGCACCAGTCTGTCTGGACACCAGTCTGTCTGGACACCAGTCTGTCTGGGCACCAGTCTGTCTGGACACCAGTCTGTCTGGGCACCAGTCTGTCTGGACACCAGTCTGTCTGGACACCAGTCTGTCTGGGCACCAGTCTATCTGGACACCAGTCTGTCTGGACACCAGTCTGTCTGGGCACCAGTCTGTCTGGGCACCAGTCTGTCTGGACACCAGTCTGTCTGGACACCAGTCTATCTGGACACCAGTCTATCTGGGCACCAGTCTGTCTGGGCACCAGTCTGTCTGGGCACCAGTCTGTCTGGGCACCAGTCTGTCTGGGCACCAGTCTGTCTGGACACCAGTCTGTCTGGGCACCAGTCTGTCTGGGCACCAGTCTGTCTGGACACCAGTCTGTCTGGGCACCAGTCTGTCTGGGCACCAGTCTGTCTGGACACCAGTCTGTCTGGGCACCAGTCTGTCTGGACACCAGTCTGTCTGGGCCCCTGTCTATCTGGGCCCCTGTCTGTCTGGGCCCTGTCTATCTGGGCCCCTGTCTGTCTGGGCCCCAGTCTGTCTGGGCACCAGTCAGTCTGGGCACCAGTCTGTCTGGACACCAGTCTGTCTGGGCACCAGTCTGTCTGGACACCAGTCTATCTGGGCACCAGTCTGTCTGGACACCAGTCTGTCTGGACACCAGTCTGTCTGGGCACCAGTCTGTCTGGGCACCAGTCTGTCTGGACACCAGTCTGTCTGGACACCAGTCTGTCTGGGCACCAGTCTGTCTGGGCACCAGTCTGTCTGGGCACCAGTCTGTCTGGGCACCAGTCTGTCTGGACACCAGTCTGTCTGGACACCAGTCTGTCTGGGCACCAGTCTGTCTGGACACCAGTCTGTCTGGGCACCAGTCTGTCTGGACACCAGTCTGTCTGGGCACCAGTCTGTCTGGACACCAGTCTGTCTGGACACCAGTCTGTCTGGGCACCAGTCTGTCTGGACACCAGTCTGTCTGGACACCAGTCTGTCTGGGCACCAGTCTGTCTGGACACCAGTCTGTCTGGACACCAGTCTGTCTGGGCACCAGTCTGTCTGGACACCAGTCTGTCTGGGCACCAGTCTGTCTGGACACCAGTCTGTCTGGACACCAGTCTGTCTGGGCACCAGTCTATCTGGACACCAGTCTGTCTGGACACCAGTCTGTCTGGGCACCAGTCTGTCTGGGCACCAGTCTGTCTGGACACCAGTCTGTCTGGACACCAGTCTATCTGGACACCAGTCTATCTGGGCACCAGTCTGTCTGGGCCCTGTCTATCTGGGCCCTTGTCTATCTGGGCACCAGTCTGTCTGGGCCCCTGTCTATCTGGGCCCTTGTCTATCTGGGCCCCCTGTCTATCTGGGCCCCAGTCTATCTGGGAACCAGTCTATCTGGACTGTCTGGAAGAAATAGAGAAACTATGTCACATAGTTAAGCAGTCATTTACACAAAAACACTTCTGACATACAATCTTAAATGTTACTAAGTGTGTAAACATGTGAATGTTTGAATTAAAATCTTACCGTCAAAATATTCCTCTTCTGCACTTTCTTGAGGCAAAATCATCAATGAGTTTCCCCACGCCATGATTTATGATCATGATGGCCAGACCACTCAAATGTTCCTGTGACATGGAAGACCTCAGGTAGCTTTTGATGAGCTTTCATTTTGAAAAGCTCCTCTCTGCCGATGCTACTGTTACTGGTAGGGTGACTGCAGTTCTCAGGGTCGTCCAAAGGTTAGGATAGAGTTCCTCCAGGTCTCTCTCACAGAGAAAGGGAAGCAGCTCAACGGCAGCCATCTTATCTGATGGCAGATCAGGTACATTCTGAATCTCCTGGGCCAGATCCATTCCACTGATGTCACAGTGTTTGTGTTCGTCTCTGAAGGATAAGAGTGTTTTAAACTTCCATGCACCGTTAAAGATTCCCTGGACATCTGAGAGGCAGTGCTGCACTCCAGCACTCCATATTTGGTTTTCACCTGGTTGAGTGTTTCAAATCTCTCATCCATGGATATCAACAGTAGAGTCGACCACAATGTTGAAGTAGTTGACTTCAAGGTGTTTCAGCGCGTCAGTCACTGGTTCGTCAGGAGCCTCATAGCTGAAATGCCCTCTTGCTGTTTCTCAGTCTCCTCTCTTTCAGAACAGCCTCTACATTCATTTCTTCACAAATGTTTTGTAGTTTGGCTGTCGTCTGGGCCTCAGAGAATCCAGGTTCCCGGTATGCAGCGAGGGAGGCCTTTGCATTTGAGATTAAATTCACTGCGATATACAACTGCATTGAGGCGGATTGGAGGAGCTTGTTCACCTTGTTTGTCATTGTCAGTATCTCACACCAATACGACACAGCCAATCAAGAAGCTGAAGGACCCAACTTCCTCTGCAAGTACTTGTGTCTCCACTTTGACCCACCAGATCGTTGATCGTCTGTCTGGCTTCCAGTCCCAAACCTCAGAAGACTGATACCTGATTACACCTTGGAGCCTCCTCTCCCAGTGTCATGACTTCACAGTTATGTTCACGTGTTTCTTCAAAACACTCCGTCTTTGTGTGCCAGTTGAAAAGAAGGTGAAGAGCTTTTGCACATGCCCAAAAACCTAACTGCATCTTTTTTTGAAGAGTTGGCAGCATCTGCAATGACAAGGTTTAGAGTATGTGCTCCACTCTGGGATGTTTTTCAACACTCTGGCTTGTACTCCTTGGTGCTTTGCCCTTCATGTTGGCCCCATTATCATAAGCTTGCCCTCTGTAATCTTCAAATGTAATCTTCAGCTCGTTCAGCACTGAAACATGCATGAGAGCACCAGCTGTTTCGGACGACTGTGCGATCACGCTCTCCGTAGCTGATGTGACCTTTAAACAGGTTAACATTCACAAGGCCACAGGGCCAGACAGATTACCAGGACACATACTCAGAGCATGTGCTGACCAGCTTTCAACCTCTCCTTGACCCAGTCTGTAATACCTACATCTTTCATGCAGACCACCATAGTCCCTGTACCCAAGAATGCCTAGGTAACCTGTCTAAATGCCTATTGCTCTAAAGCACTCACATCTGGGGTGGCAAGTAGCCTAGTGGTTAGAGTGTTGGATTAGTAACCGAAAGGTTGCAAGATCGAATCCCTGAGCTCATAAGGTAAAAATCTGTCATTCTGCCCCTGAACAAGGCAGTTAACCCAGTGTTCCTAGGCTATTGAAAATAAGAATTTGTTCTTAACTGACTTGCCTAGTTAACATTTACATTTAAGTCATTTAGCAGACGCTCTTATCCAGAGCGACTTACAAATTAGTGAATTCACCTTCTGACATCAGTGGAACAGCCACTTTACAATAGTGCATCTAAATCATTTAAGAGGGGGGTGAGAAGGATTGCTTTATCCTATCCTAGGTATTCCTTGAAGAGGTGGGGTTTCAGGTGTCTCCGGAAGGTGGTGTTTGACTCCGCTGTCCTGTCCTAGTTAAATAAAGATAAAATTATGAGTTCAGCACTATATTGGCCTCCAGGTTTATCACTAAACTAAGGATCCTGGGATTAAACATCTCCCTCTGCAACTGGATCCTGGAATTCCTGATGGGCCGCCCCCAGGTGGTGAGGGTAGGCAACAACACATCCGCCACACTGACTCTCAACAGGGGCCCCTCAAGGGTGTGTGCCTCGTCCCCTCCTGTACTCCCTGTTCACCCAGGAATTAGGTTAGATTTTTGTTTGTTGTCAAGTTCATTAAATGTGCTGAGGATGTTCCAAAGCTAAGCAACTGTCCTGCACCGTCCCCAGAACGTTGTGGGAAGGTTGTATGATAAATAACCATAGGACAACCACACTCCCACCAACCACTAAGAAACATATGGTTCTCAGAACATTATAGTGCTGGAGTGTGTGTGTGTGTGTGTGTGTGTGTGTGTGTGTGTGTGTGTGTGTGTGTGTGTGTGTGTGTGTGTGTGTGTGTGTGTGTGTGTGTGTGTGTGTGTGTGTGTGTGTGTGTGTGTGTGTGTGTGTGTGTGTGTGTGTGTGTGTATGCACATTGTGGAATGTGCTGAGCTGTGTAAATGGTCCCTGGGGATTGGCTGGCTGTCCCGGTCCTCCATCACCTTAGGGACCAATCAGAGTAGAAAACTGACAGCCTGTCCAATCAGAGTGCATGACTGGCAGGTTGTTATGACTACTGGGGACCTGGGAAAAGGAGAGGAGTGTCACAAGGGACACACACACACACACTTATGATATTTTAAACACACACACACACACACCATTAGCTAGTGCTAAATACATCTGTCAGAATTACTCCAGTGCTAATCTCTGTTAGGGCTAGGGTTGATTTCAAGGTTTCACTGTTAACCAACAAAAGGTTTCACTGTTAACCAACAAAAGGTTTCACTGCTAACCAACAAAAGGTTTCACTGTTAACCAACAAAAGGTTTCACTGTTAACCCAAGGTTTCACTGCTAACCAACAAAAGGTTTCACTGCTAACAACAAAGGTTTCACTGCTAACCAACAAAAGGTTTCACTGTTAACCAACAAAAGGTTTCACTGCTAACCAACAAAAGGTTTCACTGTTAACCAACAAAAGGTTTCACTGCTAACCAACAAAAGGTTTCACTGTTAACCAACAAAAGGTTTCACTGCTAACCAACAAAAGGTTTCACTGCTAACCAACAAAAGGTTTCACTGCTAACCAACAAAAGGTTTCACTGCTAACCAACAAAAGGTTTCACTGCTAACCAACAAAAGGTTTCACTGCTAACCAACAAAAGGTTTCACTGCTAACCAACAAAAGGTTTCACTGCTAACCAACAAAAGGTTTCACTGCTAACCTACAAAAGGTTTCACTGTTAACCTACAAAGCATTAAATGAACTTGCTTCTACCTATTTTGACGATTTTGTTCTGCTGTACATACCTACACGTACACTACGGTCACAAGACGCAGGCCTCCTAATTGTCCCTAGAATTTCTAAGCAAACAGCTGGAGGCAGGGCTTTCTCCTATAGAGCTCCATTTTTATGGAACGGTCTGCCTACCCATGTGAGAGACGCAAACTCGGTCTCAACCTTTAAGTCTTTGCTGAAGACTCATCTCTTCAGTGGGTCCTATGATTGAGTGTAGTCTGGCCCAGGAGAGGGAAGGTGAAAGGCTCTGGAGCAACGAACCGCCCTTGCTGTCTCTGCCTGGCCGGTTCCCCTCTCTCCACTGGGATTCTCCGCCTCTGATCCTATTACAGGGGATCTCTACACACTGTCTCTACGTACTGTCTCTACGTACTGTCTCTACACACTGTCTCTACACACTGTCTCTACGTACTGTCTCTACGTACTGTCTCTACGCACTGTCTCTACACACTGTCTCTACACACTGTCTCTACACACTGTCTCTACACACTGTCTCTACACACTGTCTCTACACACTGTCTCTGTCTCTACGTACTGTCTCTACACACTGTCTCTGTCTCTACGTACTGTCTCTACACACTGTCTCTGTCTCTACGCACTGTCTCTACATACTGTCTCTATACACTGTCTCTACACACTGTCTCTACACACTGTCTCTACGTACTGTCTCTACGCACTGTCTCTACGTACTGTCTCTATGTACTGTCTCTACACACTGTCTCTGTCTCTACGTACTGTCTCTACACAGTCTCTACGCACTGTCTCTACACACTGTCTCTACGTACTGTCTCTACGTACTGTCTCTACGCACTGTCTCTACGCACTGTCTCTACACACTGTCTCTACACACTGTCTCTACGTACTGTCTCTACGCACTGTCTCTACACACTGTCTTTGTCTCTACGTACTGTCTCTACACACTGTCTCTACGTACTGTCTCTACACACTGTCTCTACGTACTGTCTCTACGCACTGTCTCTACACACTGTCTCTACACACTGTCTCTACGTACTGTCTCTACGCACTGTCTCTACACACTGTCTCTACACACTGTCTCTACACACTGTCTCTACGTACTGTCTCTACGTACTGTCTCTACACACTGTCTCTACGTACTGTCTCTACACACTGTCTCTACACACTGTCTCTGTCTCTACGTACTGTCTCTACACAGTCTCCACGCACTGTCTCTACACACTGTCTCTACATACTGTCTCTACGTACTGTCTCTACGTACTGTCTCTACGCACTGTCTCTACGTACTGTCTCTACACACTGTCTCTACACACTGTCTCTACACACTGTCTCTACACACTGTCTCTACGTACTGTCTCTACACACTGTCTTTGTCTCTACGTACTGTCTCTACACACTGTCTCTACGTACTGTCTCTACACACTGTCTCTACGTACTGTCTCTACGCACTGTCTCTACACACTGTCTCTACACACTGTCTCTACACACTGTCTCTACACACTGTCTCTACACACTGTCTCTACACGTACTGTCTCTACGTACTGTCTCTACACACTGTCTCTACGTACTGTCTCTACACACTGTCTCTACACACTGTCTCTACACACTGTCTCTGTCTCTACGTACTGTCTCTACACAGTCTCCACGCACTGTCTCTACACACTGTCTCTACACACTGTCTCTACGTACTGTCTCTACGTACTGTCTCTACACACTGTCTCTACGTACTGTCTCTACGCACTGTCTCTATGTACTGTCTCTACACACTGTCTCTGTCTCTACGTACTGTCTCTACACAGTCTCTACGTACTGTCTCTACACACTGTCTCTACACACTGTCTCTACGTACTGTCTCTACGTACTGTCTCTACGTACTGTCTCTACGCACTGTCTCTACGCACTGTCTCTACACACTGTCTCTACGTACTGTCTCTACGCACTGTCTCTACGCACTGTCTCTACACACTGTCTCTACACACTGTCTCTACACACTGTCTCTGTCTCTACGTACTGTCTCTACACATTGTCTCTACGCACTGTCTCTACGTACTGTCTCTACGTACTGTCTCTACGTACTGTCTCTACGTGAAGGCTCTGGAGCAACGAACCGCCCTTGCTGTCTCTGCCTGGCCGGTTCCCCTCTCTCCACCGGGATTCTCCGCCTCTGATCCTATTACAGGGGATCTCTACACACTGTCTCTACGTACTGTCTCTACACACTGTCTCTACACACTGTCTCTACGTACTGTCTCTACACACTGTCTCTACACACTGTCTCTACGTACTGTCTCTACGCACTGTCTCTATGTACTGTCTCTACACACTGTCTCTGTCTCTACGTACTGTCTCTACACAGTCTCTACGTACTGTCTCTACACACTGTCTCTACACACTGTCTCTACACACTGTCTCTACACACTGTCTCTACGTACTGTCTCTACGTACTGTCTCTACGTACTGTCTCTACGCACTGTCTCTACGCACTGTCTCTACACACTGTCTCTACGTACTGTCTCTACGCACTGTCTCTACGCACTGTCTCTACACACTGTCTCTACACACTGTCTCTGTCTCTACGTACTGTCTCTACACATTGTCTCTACACAGTCTCCACGCACTGTCTCTACACACTGTCTCTACACACTGTCTCTACGTACTGTCTCTACACACTGTCTCTACGCACTGTCTCTACGTACTGTCTCTACGTACTGTCTCTACGTACTGTCTCTACGTAAAGGCTCTGGAGCAACGAACCGCCCTTGCTGTCTCTGCCTGGCCGGTTCCCCTCTCTCCACCGGGATTCTCCGCCTCTGATCCTATTACAGGGGATCTCTACACACTGTCTCTACGTACTGTCTCTACACACTGTCTCTACACACTGTCTCTACACACTGTCTCTACACACTGTCTCTACGTACTGTCTCTACGCACTGTCTCTGTCTCTACGCACTGTCTCTACACACTGTCTCTACACACTGTCTCTGTCTCTACGTACTGTCTCTACACACTGTCTCTGTCTCTACGCACTGTCTCTACATACTGTCTCTATACACTGTCTCTACACACTGTCTCTACGTACTGTCTCTACGCACTGTCTCTATGTACTGTCTCTACACACTGTCTCTGTCTCTACGTACTGTCTCTACACACTGTCTCTGTCTCTACGTACTGTCTCTACACAGTCTCTACGCACTGTCTCTACACACTGTCTCTACGTACTGTCTCTACATACTGTCTCTACACACTGTCTCTACACACTGTCTCTACACATTGTCTCTACGTACTGTCTCTACGCAATGTCTCTCACGTACTGTCTCTACACACTGTCTCTACGTACTGTCTCTACACACTGTCTCTACACACTGTCTCTACGTACTGTCTCTAAGTACTGTCTCTACACTGTCTCTACGCACTGTCTCTACACACTGTCTCTACACACTGTCTCTACACACTGTCTCTACACACTGTCTCTACACACTGTCTCTACGTACTGTCTCTACACACTGTCTCTACACACTGTCTCTACGTACTGTCTCTAAGTACTGTCTCTACACAGTCTCTACGCACTGTCTCTACGCACTGTCTCTACACACTGTCTCTACGCACTGTCTCTACACACTGTCTCTACACATTGTCTCTACGTACTGTCTCTACACACTGTCTCTACGTACTGTCTCTACACACTGTCTCTACACACTGTCTCTACGTACTGTCTCTACGTACTGTCTCTACGTACTGTCTCTACACACTGTCTCTACGTAAAGTCTCTACACACTGTCTCTACGTACAGTCACTATAAACTGTCTCTACGTACTGTCTCTACGCACTGTCTCTACGCACTGTCTCTACGCACTGGCTCTACGCACTGGCTCTACGCACTGGCTCTCACACTCACTAGACGCTCACACACACACACTCTTTCATTCTCTTCACATACTGTAGGTTGCTGTTACTGTCTATTATCTATCCTTTACCCCTACCTACATTATATTACCTACCCTACTACCAACACTGCTGTTACTGTCTATTATCTATCCTTTACCCCTACCTACATTATATTACCTACCCTACTACCAACACTGCTGTTACTGTCTATTATCTATCCTTTACCCCTACCTACATTATATTACCTACCCTACTACCAACACTGCTGTTACTGTCTATTATCTATCCTGTTGTCTAGTCTTTACCCCTACCTACATTATATTACCTACCCTACTACCAACACTGCTGTTACTGTCTATTATCTATCCTGTTGTCTAGTCTTTACCCCAACCTACATTATATTACCTACCCTACTACCAACACTGCTGTTACTGTCTATTATCTATCCTTAAACCTACCTACATTATATTACCTACCCTACTACCAACACTGCTGTTACTGTCTATTATCTATCCTTTACCCCTACCTACATTATATTACCTACCCTACTACCAACACTGCTGTTACTGTCTATTATCTATCCTTAAACCTACCTACATTATATTACCTACCATACTACCAACACTGCTGTTACTGTCTATTATCTATCCTTTACCCCTACCTACATTATATTACCTACCCTACTACCAACACTGCTGTTACTGTCTATTATCTATCCTTTACCCCTACCTACATTATATTACCTACCCTACTACCAACACTGCTGTTACTGTCTATTATCTATCCTGTTGTCTAGTCTTTACCTCTACCTACATTATATTACCTACCCTACTACCAACACTGCTGTTACTGTCTATTATCTATCCTTTACCCCTACCTACATTATATTACCTACCCTACTACCAACACTGCTGTTACTGTCTATTATCTATCCTGTTGTCTAGTCTTTACCCCTACCTACATTATATTACCTACCCTACGACCAACACTGCTGTTACTGTCTATTATCTATCCTGTTGTCTAGTCTTTACCCCTACCTACATTATATTACCTACCCTACTACCAACACTGCTGTTACTGTCTATTATCTATCCTTTACCCCTACCTACATTATATTACCTACCCTACTACCAACACTGCTGTTACTGTCTATTATCTATCCTTTACCCCTACCTACATTATATTACCTACCCTACTACCAACACTGCTGTTACTGTCTATTATCTATCCTGTTGTCTAATCTTTACCCCTACCTACATTATATTACCTACCCTACTACCAACACTGCTGTTACTGTCTATTATCTATCCTTTACCCTACCTACATTATATTACCTACCCTACTACCAACACTGCTGTTACTGTCTATTATCTATCCTTTACCCTACCTACATTATATTACCTACCCTACTACCAACACTGCTGTTACTGTCTATTATCTATCCTTTACCCCTACCTACATTATATTACCTACCCTACTACCAACACTGCTGTTACTGTCTATTATCTATCCTTTACCCCTACCTACATTATATTACCTACCCTACTACCAACACTGCTGTTACTGTCTATTATCTATCCTTAAACCTACCTACATTATATTACCTACCCTACTACCAACACTGCTGTTACTGTCTATTATCTATCCTTTACCCCTACCTACATTATATTACCTACCCTACTACCAACACTGCTGTTACTGTCTATTATCTATCCTGTTGTCTAGTCTTTACCTCTACCTACATTATATTACCTACCCTACTACCAACACTGCTGTTACTGTCTATTATCTATCCTTTACCCTACCTACATTATATTACCTACCCTACTACCAACACTGCTGTTACTGTCTATTATCTATCCTGTTGTCTAGTCTTTACCCCTACCTACATTATATTACCTACCCTACTACCAACACTGCTGTTACTGTCTATTATCTATCCTTTACCCCTACCTACATTATATTACCTACCCTACTACCAACACTGCTGTTACTGTCTATTATCTATCCTTTACCCTACCTACATTATATTACCTACCCTACTACCAACACTGCTGTTACTGTCTATTATCTATCCTTTACCCCAACCTACATTATATTACCTACCATACTACCAACACTGCTGTTACTGTCTATTATCTATCCTGTTGTCTAGTCCTTACCCCTACCTACATTATATTACCTACCCTACTACCAACACTGCTGTTACTGTCTATTATCTATCCTGTTGTCTAGTCTTTACCTCTACCTACATTATATTACCTACCCTACTACCAACACTGCTGTTACTGTCTATTATCTATCCTTTACCCTACCTACATTATATTACCTACCCTACTACCAACACTGCTGTTACTGTCTATTATCTATCCTGTTGTCTAGTCTTTACCCCTACCTACATTATATTACCTACCCTACAACCAACACTGCTGTTACTGTCTATTATCTATCCTTTACCTCTACCTACATTATATTACCTACCCTACTACCAACACTGCTGTTACTGTCTATTATCTATCCTTTACCCTACCTACATTATATTACCTACCCTACTACCAACACTGCTGTTACTGTCTATTATCTATCCTTTACCCCTACCTACATTATATTACCTACCCTACTACCAACACTGCTGTTACTGTCTATTATCTATCCTTTACCCTACCTACATTATATTACCTACCCTACTACCAACACTGCTGTTACTGTCTATTATCTATCCTTTACCCCTACCTACATTATATTACCTACCCTACTACCAACACTGCTGTTACTGTCTATTATCTATCCTGTTGTCTAGTCTTTACCCCTACCTACATTATATTACCTACCCTACTACCAACACTGCTGTTACTGTCTATTATCTATCCTGTTGTCTAGTCTTTACCCCTACCTACATTATATTACCTACCCTACTACCAACACTGCTGTTACTGTCTATTATCTATCCTGTTGTCTAGTCTTTACCCAAACCTACATTATATTACCTACCCTACTACCAACACTGCTGTTACTGTCTATTATCTATCCTTTACCCCTACCTACATGTACATATTACCTACCCT
Organism: Oncorhynchus masou masou; assembly: GCF_036934945.1. NCBI lineage: Eukaryota > Metazoa > Chordata > Actinopteri > Salmoniformes > Salmonidae > Oncorhynchus > Oncorhynchus masou. Next base: position 117,165 of record NW_027016831.1, read on the forward strand.
ACTACCAACACTGCTGTTACTGTCTATTATCTATCCTTTACCCCTACCTACATTATATTACCTACCCTACTACCAACACTGCTGTTACTGTCTATTATCTATCCTGTTGTCTAGTCTTTACCCCTACCTACATTATATTACCTACCCTACTACCAACACTGCTGTTACTGTCTATTATCTATCCTTTACCCCTACCTACATTATATTACCTACCCTACTACCAACACTGCTGTTACTGTCTATTATCTATCCTGTTGTCTAGTCTTTACCTCTACCTACATTATATTACCTACCCTACTACCAACACTGCTGTTACTGTCTATTATCTATCCTTCACCCCTACCTACATTATATTACCTACCCTACTACCAACACTGCTGTTACTGTCTATTATCTATCCTTTACCCCTACCTACATTATATTACCTACCCTACTACCAACACTGCTGTTACTGTCTATTATCTATCCTGTTGTCTAGTCTTTACCCCTACCTACATTATATTACCTACCCTACTACCAACACTGCTGTTACTGTCTATTATCTATCCTTTACCCCTACCTACATTATATTACCTACCCTACTACCAACACTGCTGTTACTGTCTATTATCTATCCTGATTGACTACTACATGCACCAGGCATTTGACATTTAATTAAAACACTTCTAGCCTATCTATCTGGGTAACAGGTAACAGGTAACTATCTATCTGGGTAACAGGTAACTATCTATCTGGGTAACAGGTAACTATCTATCTGGGTAACAGGTAACCATCTATCTGGGTAACAGGTAACTATCTATCTGGGTAACAGGTAACTATCTATCTGGGTAACAGGTAACTATCTATCTGGGTAACAGGTAACGATCTATCTGGGTAACAGGTAACCATCTATCTGGGTAACAGGTAACGATCTATCTGGGTAACAGGTAACCATCTATCTGGGTAACAGGTAACAGGTAACGATCTATCTGGGTAACAGGTAACCATCTATCTGGGTAACAGGTAACAGGTAACTATCTATCTGGGTAACAGGTAACTATCTATCTGGGTAACAGGTAACAGGTAACTATCTATCTGGGTAACAGGTAACTATCTATCTGGGTAACAGGTAACCATCTATCTGGGTAACAGGTAACAGGTAACTATCTATCTGGGTAGCAGGGAACTATCTATCTGGGTAACAGGTAACTATCTATCTGGGTAACAGGTAACCATCTATCTGGGTAACAGGTAACAGGTAACTATCTATCTGGGTAACAGGTAACCATCTATCTGGGTAACAGGTAACTATCTATCTGGGTAGCAGGGAACTATCTATCTGGGTAACAGGTAACTATCTATCTGGGTAAACAGGTAACTATCTATCTGGGTAACAGGTAACTATCTATCTGGGTAACAGTTAACTATCTATCTATGCATAACAGGTAACTATCTATCTGGGTAAACAGGTAACTATCTATCTGGGTAACAGGTAACTATCTATCTGGGTAACAGGTAACTATCTATCTGGGTAACAGGTAACTATCTATCTGGGTAACAGGTAACAGGTAACTGTCTATCTGGGTAACAGGTAACTATCTATCTGGGTAACACCTAGGATAGGATAAGTAATCCTTCTCACCACCCCCCTTAATGATTTAGATGCACTATTGTAAAGTGGCTGTTCCACTGGATGTCAGAAGGTGAATTCACCAATTTGTAAGTCGCTCTGGATAAGAGCGTCTGCTAAATGACTTAAATGTAAAAAAAAAATGTAACAGGTAACTATCTATCTGGGTAACAGGTAACTATCTATCTGGGTAACAGGTAACAGTTAACTATCTATCTATGCATAACAGGTAACTATCTATCTGGGTAAACAGGTAACTATCTATCTGGGTAACAGGTAACTATCTATCTGGGTAACAGGTAACTATCTATCTGGGTAACAGGTAACTATCTATCTGGGTAACAGGTAACTATCTATCTGGGTAACAGGTAACAGGTAACTATCTATCTGGGTAACAGGTAACTATCTATCTGGGTAACTATCTATCTGGGTAGCAGGGAACTATCTATCTGGGTAACAGGTAACTATCTATCTGGGTAACTATCTATCTGGGTAACAGGTAACTATCTATCTGGGTAACAGGTAACTATCTATCTGGGTAACTACCTATCTGGGTAACAGGTAACTATCTATCTGGGTAACTATCTATCTGGGTAACAGGTAACTATCTATCTGGGTAACAGGTAACTATCTATCACTATAAAGGGTCCAGGTGAGGGGAACGCTCAGCGATGTATGACACTATAATGGGCCCAGGCCAGGTGAGGGGAACGCTCAGCGTTGTAGGACACTATAATGGGCCCAGGTGAAGGGAACGCTCAGCGTTGTAGGACACTATAATGGGCCCAGGTGAGGGGAACGCCCAGCGATGTGACACTATTAAGGGCCCAGGCCAGGTGAGGGGAACGCCCAGCGCTGTGACACTATTAAGGGCCCAGGTGAGGGGAACGCCCAGCGATGTGACGCTATTAAGGGCCCAGGTGAGGGGAACGCCCAGCGATGTGTGACACTATTAAGGGCCCAGGTGAGGGGAACGCCCAGCGATGTGACGCTATTAAGGGCCCAGGTGAGGGGAACGCCCAGCGATGTGACGCTATTAAGGGCCCAGGTGAGGGGAACGCCCAGCGATGTGACGCTATTAAGGGCCCAGGTGAGGGAACGCCCAGCGATGTGTCTGCTGTCTGTCTGTCTGTCTGTCAGCCTGCCTCTGAAATGATGCTGTTGTTGGTTGTTGTAGTTTTGCAAACGGACCTGGCTGTTACACCATTAAGGATTCCAGCTTTAACCTTTTTGAGCCCCTCTCTCCACACACACAGCGACAGACATCAATGGGGTGGTTATGGACCCTGGTCCATATGTCTGTTGTTCCTCCATTTAACCCTCCCCATAATGTCTGTTGTTCCCCCACTTAACCCTCCCCAATATGTCTGTTGTTCCCCCACTTAACCCTCCCCAATATGTCTGTTGTTTCTCCACTTAACCCTCCCCATAATGTCTGTTGTTTCTCCACTTAACCCTCCCCATAATGTATGTTGTTCCTCCACTTAACCCTCCCCATAATGTCTGTTCTTCCTCCACTTAACCCTCCCCATAATGTCTGCTGTTCCCCCACTTAACCCTCCCCAATGTCAGTTGTTCCCCACTTAACCCTCCCCATAATGTCTGCTGTTCCCCCACTTAACCCTCCCCAATGTCTGCTGTTCCCCACTTAACCCTCCCCAATGTCTGCTGTTCCCCCACTTAACCCTCCCCAATGTCTGCTGTTCCCCCACTTATCCCTTCCCATAATGTCGGTTGTTTTGTTTCGGCCGGTAGAGGATTTGGGGGGAATCGGTGTGGAATGATCTCAGGCCAAACTGCGGCTCCTGGGTTTCCGGGGATCGCCGGTATTCATTACATCGGAGGGACCGAAGGCGCCAGAGTGCTCCATCTGCCCCCGTCCCCCCAAGACACCTCCCTGTTCTCACGCTCCCATTAACGGTGCTGACAGTCGCCAGGTTCTCCCTTGGCTACAACATTAGTTGTACAACTGAATGCATTCAACTGAAATGTGTCTTCAACATTTAACCCAACCCCTCTGAATCAGAGAGGTGCGGGGGGGCAGCCATAATCGACATCCACGTCTTTCGGCGCCAGTGAAACAGTGGGTTCACTGCCTTGCTCAGTGAAACAGTGGGTTCACTGCCTTGCTCAGTGAAACAGTGGGTTCACTGCCTTGCTCAGTGAAACAGTGGGTTCACTGCCTTGCTCAGTGAAACAGTGGGTTCACTGCCTTGCTCAGTGATAGAAAGACAGATTTTTAACTTGTCAGCTCAGGAATTCGATCAAGCAATATTTTCGGTTACTGGCCCAACGCTCTAACCAATAGGCTACCTGCCTCCTCTACACTCGAACCAATAGGCTACCTGCCTCCTCTACACTCTAACCACTAGGCTACCTGCCTCCTCTACACTCTAACCACTAGGCTACCCTGCCTCCTCTACACTCTGACCAATAAGCTACCTGCCTCCTCTACACTCTAACCACTAGGCTACCCTGCCTCCTCTACACTCTAACCACTAGGCTACCTGCCTCCTCTACACTCTGACCAATAGGCTACCTGCCTCCTCTACACTCTGACCAATAGGCTACCTGCCTCCTCTACACTCTAACCACTAGGCTACCTGCCTCCTCTACACTCTGACCAATAGGCTACCTGCCTCCTCTACACTCTAACCAATAAGCTACCTGCCACCCCTACACTCTAACCACTAGGCTACCTGCCTCCTCTACACTATAACCACTAGGCTACCCTGCCGCCTCTACACTCTAACCACCAGGCTACCTGCCTCCTCTACACTCTAAGCACCAGGCTACCTGCCTCCTCTACACTCTGACCACTAGGCTACCCTGCCCCCTCTACACTCTAACCACTAGGTTACCCTGCCCCCTCTATACTCTAACCACTAGGCTACCTGCCTCCTCTACACTCTAACCACTAGGCTACCTGCCACCCCTACATTCTAACCACTAGACTACCTGCCTCCTCTACACTCTAACCACTAGGCTACCTGCCACCTCTACACTCTGACCAATAGGCTACCTGCCTCCTCTACACTCTAACCAATAGGCTACCTGCCTCCTCTACACTCTAACCAATAGGCTACCTGCCTCCCCACATCAGCACCTTCTGTGGTAGTTTGTCTACTTCTGTTTGTCATTCCGCATGGTAAAGCAAAGCACAAGCATGCGACACACTGCAATCTAGTCCCGGCAGAGTCGCAGTGCTGGGGATTACCTCACATTGAAATGAATGGACTTGAGGATTAGGTTGGTGGATGATAGGCCCCATCCCAATCAGCACCCTAGGCTATTCCCTATATAGTGCCCTACTTTTTGAACAAGGCATGCTACTTTTCACCAGGGCTTATATAGTGCACTACTCTGTTGTTCATGTGGAATGGAATGTAGAGGGTAGTTATAGCTAGGCAACACCTGTAGTAGGATACTCAGCATGTAGTTATAGCTAGGCAACAACACCTGTAGTAGGATACTCAGCATGTAGTTATAGCTAGGCAACAACACCTGTAGTAGGATACTCAGCATGTAGTTATAGCTAGGCAACAACACCTGTAGTAGACTACTCAGCATGTAGTTATAGCTAGGCAACACCTGTAGTAGGATACTCAGCATGTAGTTATAGCTAGGCAACAACACCTGTAGTAGGATACTCAGCATGTAGTTATAGCTAGGCAACACCTGTAGTAGGATACACAGCATGTAGTTATAGCTAGGCAACACCTGTAGTAGACTACACAGCATGTAGTTATAGCTAGGCAACAACACCTGTAGTAGGATACTCAGCATGTAGTTATAGCTAGGCAACAACACCTGTAGTAGGATACTCAGCATGTAGTTATAGCTAGGCAACAACACCTGTAGTAGGATACTCAGCATGTAGTTATAGCTAGGCAACAACACCTGTAGTAGGATACTCAGCATGTAGTTATAGCTAGGCAACAACACCTGTAGTAGGATACTCAGCATGTAGTTATAGCTAGGCAACAACACCTGTAGTAGGATACTCAGCATGTAGTTATAGCTAGGCAACACCTGTAGTAGGATACTCAGCATGTAGTTATAGCTAGGCAACACCTGTAGTAGGATACTCAGCATGTAGTTATAGCTAGGCAACAACACCTGTAGTAGGATACTCAGCATATAGTTATAGCTAGGCAACAACACCTGTAGTAGGATACACAGCATGTAGTTATAGCTAGGCAACAACACCTGTAGTAGACTACACAGCATGTAGTTATAGCTAGGATACTCAGCATGTAGTTATAGCTAGGCAACAACACCTGTAGTAGGATACTCAGCATGTAGTTATAGCTAGGCAACAACACCTGTAGTAGGATACTCAGCATGTAGTTATAGCTAGGCAACACCTGTAGTAGGATACTCAGCATGTAGTTATAGCTAGGCAACAACACCTGTAGTAGGATACTCAGCATGTAGTTATAGCTAGGCAACAACACCTGTAGTAGGATACTCAGCATGTAGTTATAGCTAGGCAACAACACCTGTAGTAGGATACTCAGCATGTAGTTATAGCTAGGCAACAACACATGTAGTAGGATACACAGCATGTAGTTATAGCTAGGCAACACCTGTAGTAGGATACTCAGCATGTAGTTATAGCTAGGCAACAACACCTGTAGTAGGATACACAGCATGTAGTTATAGCTAGGCAACACCACCTGTAGTAGGATACTCAGCATGTAGTTATAGCTAGGCAACACCTGTAGTAGGATACACAGCATGTAGTTATAGCTAGGCAACACCTGTAGTAGGATACTCAGCATGTAGTTATAGCTAGGCAACACCACCTGTAGTAGGATACTCAGCATGTAGTTATAGCTAGGCAACACCTGTAGTAGGATACACAGCATGTAGTTATAGCTAGGCAACACCTGTAGTAGGATACACAGCATGTAGTTATAGCTAGGCAACACCTGTAGTAGGATACTCAGCATGTAGTTATAGCTAGGCAACAACACCTGTAGTAGGATACTCAGCATGTAGTTATAGCTAGGCAACACCTGTAGTAGACTACACAGCATGTAGTTATAGCTAGGCAACACCACCTGTAGTAGGATACTCAGCATGTAGTTATAGCTAGGCAACAACACCTGTAGTAGGATACTCAGCATGTAGTTATAGCTAGGATACTCAGCATGTAGTTATAGCTAGGCAACAACACCTGTAGTAGGATACTCAGCATGTAGTTATAGCTAGGCAACAACACCTGTAGTAGGATACTCAGCATGTAGTTATAGCTAGGCAACAACACCTGTAGTAGGATACTCAGCATGTAGTTATAGCTAGGCAACAACACCTGTAGTAGACTACACAGCATGTAGTTATAGCTAGGCAACACCACCTGTAGTAGGATACTCAGCATGTAGTTATAGCTAGGCAACAACACCTGTAGTAGACTACACAGCATGTAGTTATAGCTAGGCAACAACACCTGTAGTAGGATACTCAGCATGTAGTTATAGCTAGGCAACAACACCTGTAGTAGACTACACAGCATGTAGTTATAGCTAGGCAACAACACCTGTAGTAGGATACTCAGCATGTAGTTATAGCTAGGCAACAACACCTGTAGTAGACTACACAGCATGTAGTTATAGCTAGGCAACAACACCTGTAGTAGGATACTCAGCATGTAGTTATAGCTAGGCAACAACACCTGTAGTAGGATACTCAGCATGTAGTTATAGCTAGGCAACAACACCTGTAGTAGGATACTCAGCATGTAGTTATAGCTAGGCAACACCTGTAGTAGGATACTCAGCATGTAGTTATAGCTAGGCAACAACACCTGTAGTAGGATACTCAGCATGTAGTTATAGCTAGGCAACAACACCTGTAGTAGGATACTCAGCATGTAGTTATAGCTAGGCAACACCTGTAGTAGGATACTCAGCATGTAGTTATAGCTAGGCAACAACACCTGTAGTAAAGTACACAGCATGTAGTTATAGCTAGGCAACACCTGTAGTAGACTACACAGCATGTAGTTATAGCTAGGCAACACCTGTAGTAGGATACTCAGCATGTAGTTATAGCTAGGCAACACCTGTAGTAGGATACACAGCATGTAGTTATAGTTAGGCAACAACACCTGTAGTAGGATACTCAGCATGTAGTTATAGCTAGGCAACAACACCTGTAGTAGGATACTCAGCATGTAGTTATAGCTAGGCAACACCTGTAGTAGGATACTCAGCATGTAGTTATAGTTAGGCAACAACACCTGTAGTAGGATACTCAGCATGTAGTTATAGCTAGGCAACAACACCTGTAGTAGGATACTCAGCATGTAGTTATAGCTAGGCAACACCTGTAGTAGGATACTCAGCATGTAGTTATAGCTAGGCAACACCTGTAGTAGGATACTCAGCATGTAGTTATAGCTAGGCAACAACACCTGTAGTAGGATACTCAGCATGTAGTTATAGCTAGGCAACAACACCTGTAGTAGGATACTCAGCATGTAGTTATAGCTAGGCAACACCTGTAGTAGGATACTCAGCATGTAGTTATAGCTAGGCAACACCTGTAGTAGGATACTCAGCATATAGTTATAGCTAGGCAACAACACCTGTAGTAGGATACACAGCATGTAGTTATAGCTAGGCAACAACACCTGTAGTAGACTACACAGCATGTAGTTATAGCTAGGCAACAACACCTGTAGTAGGATACTCAGCATGTAGTTATAGACATTACATTACATTTAAGTCATTTAGCAGACGCACTTATCCAGAGCGACTACCAAATAGGAGAATTCACCTTCTGACATCCAGTGGAACAGCCACTTTACAATAGTGCATCTAAATCATTAAGGGGGGGGTGGTGAGAAGGATTACTTATCCTATCCTAGGTATTCCTTGAAGAGGTGGGGTTTCAGGTGTCTCCGGAAGGTGGTGATTGACTCCGCTGTCCTGGCGTCGTGAGGGAGTTTGTTCCACCATTGGGGGGCCAGAGCAGCGAACAGTTTTGACTGGGCTGAGCGGGAACTGTACTTCCTCAATGGTAGGGAGGCGAGCAGGCCAGAGGTGGATGAAGCACCGCAGTGCCCTTGCTTGGGTGTAGGGCCTGATCAGAGCCTGGAGGTACTGCGGTGCCGTTTCCCCTCACAGCTCCGTAGGCAAGCACCATGGTCTTGTAGCGGATGCACCTTCAACTGGGAGCCAGTGGAGAGAGCGGAGGAGCGGGGTGACGTGAGAGAACTTGGGAAGGTTGAACACCAGACGGGCTGCGGCGTTCTGGATGAGTTGTAGGGGTTTAATGGCACAGGCAGGGAGCCCAGCCAACAGCGTAGTTGCAGTAATCCAGACGGGAGATGACAAGTGCCTGGATTAGGACCTGCGCCGCTTCCTGTGTGAGGCAGGGTCGTACTCTGCATGGATGTTGTAGAGCATGAACCTACAGGAACGGGCCACCGCCATGATGTTGGTTGAGAACGACAGGGTGTTGTCCAGGATCACGCCAAGGTTCTTAGCGCTCTGGGAGGAGGACACAATGGAGTTGTCGACCGTGATGGCGAGATTATGGAACGGGCAGTCCTTCCCCGGGAGGAAGAGCAGCTCCGTCTTGCCGAGGTTCAGCTTGAGGTGGTGATCCGTCATCCACACTGATATGTCTGCCAGACATGCAGAGATATATTCGCCACCTGGTCATCAGAAGGGGGAAAGGAGAAGATTAATTGTGTGTCGTCTGCATAGCAATGATAGGAGAGACCATGTGAGGTTATGACAGAGCCAAGTGACTTGGTGTATAGCGAGAATAGGAGAGGGCCTAGAACAGAGCCCTGGGGACACCAGTGGTGAGAGCGCGTGGTAGGAGACAGATTCTCGCCACGCCACCTGGTAGGAGCGACCTGTCAGGTAGGACGCAATCCAAGCGTGGGCCGCGCCGGAGATGCCCAACTCGGAGAGGGTGGAGAGGAGGATCTGATGGTTCACAGTATCGAAGGCAGCCGATAGGTCTAGAAGGATGAGAGCAGAGGAGAGAGAGTTAGCTTTAGCAGTGCGGAGCGCCTCCGTGATGCAGAGAAGAGCAGTCTCAGTTGAATGACTAGTCTTGAAACCTGACTGATTTGGATCAAGAAGGTCATTCTGAGAGAGATAGCGGGAGAGCTGGCCAAGGACGGCACGTTCAAGAGTTTTGGAGAGAAAAGAAAGAAGGGATACTGGTCTGTAGTTGTTGACATCGGAGGGATCGAGTGTAGGTTTCTTCAGAAGGGGTGCAACTCTCGCTCTCTTGAAGACGGAAGGGACGTAGCCAGCGGTCAGGGATGAGTTGATGAGCGAGGTGAGGTAAGGGAGAAGGTCCCCGGAAATGGTCTGGAGGAGAGAGGAGGGGATAGGGTCGAGCGGGCAGGTTGTTGGGCGGCCGGCCGTCACAAGAACACCGAGATTTCATCTGAGAGAGAGGGGAGAAAGAGGTCAGAGCACAGGGTAGGGCAGTGTGAGCAGAACCAGCGGTGTCGTTTGACTTAGCAAACGAGGATCGGATGTCGTCGACCTTCTTTTCAAAATGGTTGACGAAGTCATCTGCAGAGAGGGAGGAGGGGGGAGGGGGGAGGAGGATTCAGGAGGGAGGAGAAGGTGGCAAAGAGCTTCCTAGGGTTAGAGGCAGATGCTTGGAATTTAGAGTGGTAGAAAGTGGCTTTAGCAGCAGAGACAGAGGAGGAAAATGTAGAGAGGAGGGAGTGAAAGGATGCCAGGTCCGCAGGAGCGAGTTTTCCTCCATTTCCGCTCGGCTGCCCGGAGCTCTGTTCTGTGAGCTCGCAATGAGTCATCGAGCCACGGAGCGGGAGGGGAGGACCGAGCCGGCCTGGAGGATAGGGGACATAGAGAGTCAAAGGATGCAGAAAGGGAAGAGAGGAGGGTTGAGGAGGCAGAGTCAGGAGAAAGGTTGGAGAAGGTATGAGCAGGGGGAAGAGATGAAAGGATGGAAGAGGAAAGAGTAGCGGGGGAGAGAGAGCGAAGGTTGGGACGGCGCGATACCATCCGAGTAGGGGCAGTGTGGGAAGTGTTGGATGAGAGCGAGAGGGAAAAGGATACAAGGTAGTGGTCGGAGACTTGGAGGGGAGTTGCAGTGAGGTTAGTGGAAGAACAGCATCTAGTGAAGATGAGGTTAGCGTATTGCCTGCCTTGTGAGTAGGGGGAAGGTGAGAGGGTGAGGTCAAAAGAGGAGAGGAGTGGAAAGAAGGAGGCAGAGAGGAATGAGTCAAAGGTAGACGTGGGGAGGTTAAAGTCGCCCAGGACTGTGAGAGGTGAGCCGTCCTCAGGAAAGGAGCTTATCAAGGCATCAAGCTCATTGATGAACTCTCCGAGGGAACCTGGAGGGCGATAAATGATAAGAATGTTAAGCTTGAAAGGGCTGGTAACTGTGACAGCATGGAATTCAAAGGAGGCGATAGATAGATGGGTAAGGGGAGAGAGAGAGAATGACCACTTGGGAGAGATGAGGATCCCGGTGCCACCACCCCGCTGACCAGAAGCTCTCGGGGTGTGCGAGAACACGTGGGCGGACGAAGAGAGAGCAGTAGGAGTAGCAGTGTTATCTGTGGTGATCCATGTTTCCGTCAGTGCCAGGAAGTCGAGGGACTGGAGGGAGGCATAGGCTGAGATGAACTCTGCCTTGTTGGCCGCAGATCGGCAGTTCCAGAGGCTACCGGAGACCAGGAACTCCACGTGGGTCGTGCGCGCTGGGACCACCAGATTAGGTGGCCGCAGCCACGCGGTGTGGAGCGTTTGTATGGTCTGTGCAGAGGAGAGAACAGGGATAGATAGACACATAGTTAACAGGGTACAGAAGAGGCTACGCTAATGCAAAGGAGATTGGAATGACAAGTGGACTACACGTCTCGAATGTTCAGAAAGTTAAGCTTACGTAGCAAGAATCTTATTGACTAAAATGATTGAAATGAAACAGTACTGCTGGAGTAGGCTAGCTGGTAGTGGCTGCGATGTTGACACTACACTAATCAAGTCGTTCCGTCGAGTGTAATAGTTTCTACAGTGCTGCTATTCGGGGCTAGCTGGCTAGCTAGCAAGGTTGATTGCGTTCCGTTACTTTAAAAGAACGACAATAGCTGGCTGGCTAACCTAGAAAATCGCTCTAGGCTACACAATTGTCTTAGATACAAAGACGGCTATGTAGCTAGCTAGCTACGATCAAACAAAACAAACCGTTGTACTGTAATAGTTACTACAGTGCTGCTATTCGGGGGCTAGCTGGCTAGCTACGTTAGAAGAACGACAATAGCTGGCCAGCTAACCTAGAAAATCGCTCTAGACTACACAATTGTCTTAGATACAAAGACGGCTATGTAGCTGGCTAGCTACGATCAAACAAATCAAACCGTTGTACTGTAATGAAGTGAAATGAAAATGTGATACTACCTGTGGAACGACGCGGAATGTTGACCGGGTAGTTGGAGTTCAATTCGGTAGAGGTTGGCTAGCTGTTGGCTAGCTAGCTAGCAGCATTTCCTACGTTAAGGACGACAAATAGCTGGCTAGCTAACCTCGGTAAATTAAGATAATCACTCTAAGTCTACACACTCTAAACTGCACAATTATCTTGGATACGAAGACAACTATGTAGCTAGCTGACACAACGCTAATCGAGTCGTTCAGTTGAGTGTAATAGTTTCTACAGTGCTAGTGGACGGTGGATGTTAGCTAGCTGCTTAGCTGCTTAGCTAGCTGCTTAGCTAGCTGCTGGGCAGATACGTTAGGACAACGAAATACGATAATTATGCAATTGTCGTTGATACAAAGACGGCTATGTAGCTGGCTAAGAAGAAATTGCTAAGATTAGACAAATCAAACCGTTGTACTATAACGAAATGTAATGAATGTAATGAATGTAATGAAAAGTTATAAAAAGTTATACTACCTGCGGACCGAAGTGTAGATGCGGCCGCTCGCTCCAACCGGAGTTATAGCTAGGCAACACCTGTAGTAGGATACTCAGCATGTAGTTAAAGCTAGGCAACAACACCTGTAGTAGACTACACAGCATGTAGTTATAGCTAGGCAACAACACCTGTAGTAGGATACTAAGCATGTAGTTATAGCTAGGCAACACCTGTAGTAGGATACTCAGCATGTAGTTATAGCTAGGCAACAACACCTGTAGTAGGATACTCAGCATGTAGTTATAGCTAGGCAACAACACCTGTAGTAGGATACTCAGCATGTAGTTATAGCTAGGCAACACCTGTAGTAGGATACTCAGCATGTAGTTATAGTTAGGCAACAACACCTGTAGTAGACTACACAGCATGTAGTTATAGCTAGGCAACAACACCTGTAGTAGGATACTCAGCATGTAGTTATAGCTAGGCAACAACACCTGTAGTAGGATACTCAGCATGTAGTTATAGCTAGGCAACAACACCTGTAGTAGGATACTCAGCATGTAGTTATAGCTAGGCAACAACACCTGTAGTAGACTACACAGCATGTAGTTATAGCTAGGCAACAACACCTGTAGTAGGATACTCAGCATGTAGTTATAGCTAGGCAACAACACCTGTAGTAGGATACACAGCATGTAGTTATAGCTAGGCAACAACACCTGTAGTAGGATACTCAGCATGTAGTTATAGCTAGGCAACAACACCTGTAGTAGGATACTCAGCATGTAGTTATAGCTAGGCAACACCTGTAGTAGGATACTCAGCATGTAGTTATAGCTAGGCAACAACACCTGTAGTAGACTACACAGCATGTAGTTATAGCTAGGCAACACCTGTAGTAGGATACTCAGCATGTAGTTATAGCTAGGCAACAACACCTGTAGTAGACTACACAGCATGTAGTTATAGCTAGGCAACACCTGTAGTAGGATACTCAGCATGTAGTTATAGCTAGGCAACACCACCTGTAGTAGGATACTCAGCATGTAGTTATAGCTAGGCAACACCTGTAGTAGGATACTCAGCATGTAGTTATAGCTAGGCAACACCTGTAGTAGGATACTCAGCATGTATGTTCTGGGGAATTTGCTATAACCTAGTAATAATAATAATTATAATAATAATAAATTCTATATTTAACTATTAACTTTTAATTCAATTTCGAAGTTATCGAAATGTCCAATTTTCCTATTTTAATGCAAGCGGGAAATAAGCCAATCAAGAAGACAGGCTGATGTGACATCAGCATCGAACCCATTTGAAATGTACTTTATTCATTTTGAATTTCTCCATATTGTAGTGGAAATTTATTTTACTAAAAAAAATGTTTAACATGTTTTCTTAGTAAAAAACAAAATACTGTATTTATATTAAAAGTAGCACATAGTTCATTCAGGTTCGATCCTAAATATTTCATATTAAACATAATAAACATAATGTTCAGTCAGATCATTCTGGAAAGTGTTTTTATTTACGCCTAATTTAATCAATGATAAGATTTGAGAATAGAGAGATACAGGGGAAGTGTTTTTACAGTTTTGTCTATTGATTCTCGTGTTGGCTTTTGTGGTTGTGCTGTATAGGCCCAGGCTATACCCAGGGGCGCCATATTGGGGGGGTGAGGACGATTTTAAGGGCCTGTGTCTGACAGAGGCCCTAAAACATTATTAGAACATTAGGTACCATATTTATTCAATATTAAATGATTAACCTATCATCAACCGAGCCTTAAAGGAAGAGATTCTGGCTCTTAGAGATGGATGGGAGTCTCTCCTGTCTGAGGCAACACTGATTGCAACGCAAATGGCTTGTTGCACCTCAATTTTTGAAGGAACACAGCCGCCAGAGGAAAAGGAAGAGATTCCATGATGAGACCTATGAAGAGGAGACGTCTCAGGACAGAGCAGCAACGGTGTTCCGGGAACACAGTGCTTTTACTGCTATGTATGACATCATAAGTGACCTGGACACTAGGTTCCAGAACACAGTGCTTTTACTGCTATGGATGACATCATAAGTGACCTGGACACTAGGTTCCAGAACACAGTGCTTTTACTGCTATGGATGACATCATAAGTGACTTGGACACTAGGTTCCAGAACACAGTGTTTTACTGCTATGGATGACATCATAAGTGACCTGGACACTAGGTTCCAGAACACAGTGCTTTTACTGCTATGGATGACATCATAAGTGACTTGGACACTAGGTTCCAGAACACAGTGTTTTACTGCTATGGATGACATCATAAGTGACCTGGATACTAGGTTCCAGAACACAGTGTTTTACGGCTATGGATGACATCATAAGTGACCTGGACACTAGGTTCCAGAACACAGTGCTTTTACTGCTATGGATGACATCATAAGTGACCTGGATACTAGGTTCCAGAACACAGTGCTTTTACGGCAATGGATGACATCATAAGTGACCTGGACACTAGGTTCCAGAACACAGTGCTTTTACTGCTATGGATGACATCATAAGTGACCTGGATACTAGATTCCAGAACACAGTGCTTTTACGGCTATGGATGACATCATAAGTGACCTGGATACTAGGTTCCAGAACACAGTGTTTTTACTGCTATGGACGACATCATAAGTGACTTGGACACTAGGTTCCAGAACACAGTGTTTTTACTGCTATGGACGACATCATAAGTGACCTAGGTTCCAGAACACAGTGTTTTTACTGCTATGGATGACATCATAAGTGACCTAGGTTCCAGAACACAGTGTTTTTACTGCTATGGACGACATCATAAGTGACCTGGACACTAGGTTCCAGAACACAGTGTTTTTACTGCTATGGATGACATCACTAGGTTCCAGAACACAGTGTTTTTACTGCTATGGACAACATCATAAGTGACCTGGACACTAGGTTCCAGAACACAGTGTTTTTACTGCTATGGATGACATCACTAGGTTCCAGAACACAGTGTTTTACTGCTATGGATGACATCATAAGTGACTTGGACACTAGGTTCCAGAACACAGTGTTTTTACTGCTATGGACGACATCATAAGTGACCTAGGTTCCAGAACACAGTGTTTTTACTGCTATGGACGACATCATAAGTGACCTGGACACTAGGTTCCAGAACACAGTGTTTTTACTGCTATGGACGACATCATAAGTGACCTGGACACTAGGTTCCAGAACAGTGTATTTACTGCTATGGACGACATCATAAGTGACCTGGACACTAGGTTCCAGAACACAGTGTTTTTACTGCTATGGATGACATCATAAGTGACCTGGACACTAGGTTCCAGAACACAGTGTTTTACTGCTATGGATGACATCATAAGTGACTTGGACACTAGGTTCCAGAACACAGTGTTTTTACTGCTATGGATGACATCATAAGTGACCTGGACACTAGGTTCCAGAACACAGTGTTTTACTGCTATGGATGACATCATAAGTGACCTGGACACTAGGTTCCAGAACACAGTGTTTTACTGCTATGGATGACATCATAAGTGACTTGGACACCAGGTTCCAGAACACAGTGTTTTTACTGCTATGGACGACATCATAAGTGACCTGGACACCAGGTTCCAGAACACAGTGTTTTACTGCTATGGATGACATCATAAGTGACTTGGACACCAGGTTCCAGAACACAGTGTTTTTACTGCTATGGACGACATCATAAGTGACCTGGACACTAGGTTCCAGAACACAGTGTTTTTACTGCTATGGATGACATCATAAGTGACCTGGACACTAGGTTCCAGAACACAGTGTTTTACTGCTATGGACAACATCATAAGTGACCTGGACACCAGGTTCCAGAACACAGTGTTTTTACTGCTATGGATGACATCATAAGTGACCTGGACACTAGGTTCCAGAACACAGTGTTTTTACTGCTATGGACGACATCATAAGTGACCTGGACACCAGGTTCCAGAACACAGTGTTTTTACTGCTATGGATGACATCATAAGTGACCTGGACACTAGGTTCCAGAACAGTGTTTTTACTGCTATGGACGACATCATAAGTGACTTGGACACCAGGTTCCAGAACACAGTGTTTTACTGCTATGGATGACATCATAAGTGACCTGGACACCAGGTTCCAGAACACAGTGTTTTACTGCTATGGATGACATCGTAAGTGACCTGGACACCAGGTTCCAGAACACAGTGTTTTACTGCTATGGATGACATCATAAGTGACCTGGACACTAGGTTGCAGAACACAGTGTTTTTACTGCTATGGATGACATCATAAGTGACCTGGACACTAGGTTCCAGAACACAGTGTTTTACTGCTATGGATGACATCATAAGTGACTTGGACACTAGGTTCCAGAACACAGTGTTTTTACTGCTATGGATGACATCATAAGTGACCTGGACACTAGGTTCCAGAACACAGTGTTTTACTGCTATGGATGACATCATAAGTGACCTGGACACTAGGTTCCAGAATACAGTGTTTTTACTGCTATGGATGACATCATAAGTGACCTGGACACTAGGTTCCAGAACACAGTGTTTTACTGCTATGGATGACATCATAAGTGACTTGGACACCAGGTTCCAGAACACAGTGTTTTTACTCCTATGGACGACATCATAAGTGACCTGGACACCAGGTTCCAGAACACAGTGTTTTTACTGCTATGGACGACATCATAAGTGACTTGGACACTAGGTTCCAGAACACAGTGTTTTTACTGCTATGGATGACATCATAAGTGACCTGGACACTAGGTTCCAGAACACAGTGTTTTACTGCTATGGATGACATCATAAGTGACCTGGACACTAGGTTCCAGAACACAGTGTTTTACTGCTATGGATGACATCATAAGTGACTTGGACACCAGGTTCCAGAACACAGTGTTTTTACTGCTATGGACGACATCATAAGTGACCTGGACACCAGGTTCCAGAACACAGTGTTTTACTGCTATGGATGACATCATAAGTGACTTGGACACCAGGTTCCAGAACACAGTGTTTTTACTGCTATGGATGACATCATAAGTGACCTGGACACTAGGTTGCAGAACACAGTGTTTTTACTGCTATGGATGACATCATAAGTGACCTGGACACTAGGTTCCAGAACACAGTGTTTTACTGCTATGGATGACATCATAAGTGACTTGGACACTAGGTTCCAGAACACAGTGTTTTTACTGCTATGGATGACATCATAAGTGACCTGGACACCAGGTTCCAGAACACAGTGTTTTACTGCTATGGATGACATCATAAGTGACCTGGACACTGTATATGCTGACCTTTCCCTTCCTAACCTGTCCCCTCTTGGTCTCCTGAACACTGTATATGCTGTCACTGTCCTTCCTAACTTGTCTCCTCTCGGTCTCCTGAATGTAATTTGTAAGATGCAGCTGCAAAGCATTCTTGGAGAGGTAAAGCATTCTTGGAGAGGTAAAGCATTCTTGGAGAGGTAAAGCATTCTTGGAGAGGTAAAGCATTCTAGGAGAGGTAAAGCATTCTTGGAGAGGTAAAGCATTCTAGGAGAGGTAAAGCATTATTGGAGAGGTAAAGCATTCTTGGAGAGGTAAAGCATTCTTGGAGAGGTAAAGCATTCTAGGAGAGGTAAAGCATTATTGGAGAGGTAAAGCATTCTTGGAGAGGTAAAGGTAAAGCATTATTGGAGAGGTAAAGCATTCTAGGAGA
Source organism: Oncorhynchus masou masou (assembly GCF_036934945.1). Lineage (NCBI taxonomy): Eukaryota > Metazoa > Chordata > Actinopteri > Salmoniformes > Salmonidae > Oncorhynchus > Oncorhynchus masou. The sequence goes on from NW_027016831.1 coordinate 135,379, forward strand.
GGTAAAGCATTATTGGAGAGGTAAAGCATTCTTGGAGAGGTAAAGCATTATTGGGGAGGTGAAGCATTCTTGGAGAGGTGAAGCATTCTTGGAGAGGTAAAGCATTCTTGGAGAGGTAAAGCATTCTAGGAGAGGTAAAGCATTATTGGAGAGGTAAAGCATTCTAGGAGAGGTAAAGCATTCTTGGAGAGGTAAAGCATTCTTGGAGAGGTAAAGCATTCTTGGAGAGGTAAAGCATTCTTGGAGAAGTAAAGCATTATTGGGGAGGTGAAGCATTCTTGGAGAGGTGAAGCATTCTTGGAGAGGTAAAGCATTCTTGGAGAAGTAAAGCATTATTGGGGAGGTAAAGCATTCTAGGAGAGGTAAAGCATTCTTGGAGAGGTAAAGCATTCTTGGAGAGGTAAAGCATTCTTGGAGAGGTAAAGCATTCTTGGAGAGGTAAAGCATTCTAGGAGAGGTAAAGCATTCTAGGAGAGGTAAAGCATTCTAGGAGAGGTAAAGCATTCTTGGAGAAGTAAAGCATTCTAGGAGAGGTAAAGCATTCTAGGAGAGGTAAAGCATTCTTGGAGAGGTAAAGCATTCTAGGAGAGGTAAAGCATTCTAGGAGAGGTAAAGCATTCTTGGAGAGGTAAAGCATTCTAGGAGAGGTAAAGCATTCTAGGAGAGGTAAAGCATTCTTGGAGAGGTAAAGCATTCTTGGAGAGGTAAAGCATTCTTGGAGAGGTAAAGCATTCTTGGAGAGGTAAAGCATTCTTGGAGAAGTAAAGCATTCTTGGAGAAGTAAAGCATTCTTGGAGAAGTGTGCATTACTTTACGTTTATTTTGCCTGTGACTGTTGCTGGCGGCGAGAGAGCATTCAGTAAACTAAAAACGGATTTAAAAAACTATTTGAGGTCCACTATGTCCCAGGACAGGCTTTGCAGTCTTGCCATGCTGTCCATTGAAAGTCCGTTAGCGAGAAAGCAGGACTTCGAAGACTTGATCAGTGACTTTGCTAGTAAGAAGGCTGGGCTCTTGGTGAATAAGGCTGAGCGAGGGTCAGTGATATCTGTTTAATGGCATGACTATGGATATTGGATCACTACACACATGTTGCCCACAGGCTGAGAACAGACTGAGAACAAGACTAAGAACAAGACTGAGAACAATACTGAGAACAGACTGAGAACAAGACTGAGAACAAGACTGAGAACAAGACTGAGAACAAAACTGAGAACAGACTGAGAACAAGACTGAGAACAAGACTGAGAACAGACTGAGAACAAGACTGAGAACAAGACTGAGAACAGACTTGAGAACAAGACTGAGAACAAGACTGAGAACAAGACTGAGAACAAGACTGAGAACAGACTTGAGAACAGACTGAGAACAGACTGAGAACAAGACTGAGAACAAGACTGAGAACAAAACTGAGAACAGACTTGAGAATAGACTTGAGAACAAGACTGAGAACAAGACTGAGAACAAGACTGAGAACAAAACTGAGAACAGACTTGAGAACAGACTTGAGAACAAGACTGAGAACAAGACTGAGAACAAGACTGAGAACAAGACTGAGAACAAAACTGAGAACAGACTTGAGAACAGACTTGAGAACAAGACTGAGAACAAGACTGAGAACAGACTTGAGAACAGACTGAGAACAAGACTGAGAACAAGACTGAGAACAACACTGAGAACAAGACTGAGAACAGACTTGAGAACAGACTGAGAACAAGACTGAGAACAAAACTGAGAGAACAGACTTGAGAACAAGACTGAGAACAAGACTGAGAACAAAACTGAGAACAAGACTGAGAACAAGACTGAGAACAAGACTGAGAACAAGACTAAGAACAAGACTGAGAACAAGACTGAGAACAAGACTGAGAACAAGACTGAGAACAAGACTGAGAACAACACTGAGAACAACACTGAGAACAAGACTGAGAACAACACTGAGAACAACACTGAGAACAAGACTGAGAACAAGACTGAGAACAAGACTGAGAACAAGACTGAGAACAAGACTGAGAACAAGACTGAGAACAAGACTGAGAACAACACTGAGAACAACACTGAGAACAAGACTGAGAACAGACTTGAGAACAGACTGAGAACAAGACTGAGAACAAAACTGAGAACAGACTTGAGAACAAGACTGAGAACAAGACTGAGAACAAAACTGAGAACAAGACTGAGAACAAGACTGAGAACAAGACTGAGAACAAGACTGAGAACAAGACTGAGAACAAGACTGAGAACAAGACTAAGAACAAGATATATCTCAAAGTAATGGCTGGATTGACCATAAAACCTGTTGTTCACAATCAAGACCCCAAGTGGAAGAAAACTATTGATTTGACCTCTTGACCTTTCCTCTAGACCCTTCAGGCCTTTTCATTTTCCATTTTGTTTTCCATTTCCACTTCCACAGCTGCTTATTGTCTCGTTGGTATGTGTACTTCAGAAATCTGCTTCTGATTTGATTATTTTGTTTGTTATATCATTCTATAGATTATAATGTTGGGGTGGCAGGGTAGCCTAGTGGTTAGAGCGTTGGGCTAGTAACTGGAAGGTTGCAAGTTCAAATCCCCGAGCTAACAAGGTACAATCTGTCGTTCTGCCCCTGAACTGGCAGTTAACCCACTGTACCTAGGCCATCATTGAAAATAAGAATTTGTTCTTAACTGACTTGCCTAGTTAAATAAAGGTAAAATAAAAAAAATGTATTTTAATTGAAGAGGTTATAATGTATATTTAAGTTATATTTATTTTAAGATATTTATTCATGTTAAGATCATTTCCCATTTCCCAAAATTACATTTAGACTGTAAAAGATGACCTTTAGCACATTTCTTATAGAAGTCTTGCATCAAATAGTGAATTCCACTGTATACAGACTGTTGCATGTATGTCTGCACATATTATCACAGCTCACTGTCAGTAAATATTGGGACTACAAGAGAGTTGCAAGCCTGCAAAAGTAGAGTTATTTAAACCTTTGAACGGGTCGATTGGGTTCTGGAGGTGCGTGACTACAGGTAGAGAGTTATTTGGTCTGGTCACCCCCAAAACCAATTCTTCCTTTGGCCGCCTCTCCTTCCAGTTCTCTGCTGCCAATGACTGGAACGAACTACAAAAATCTCTGAAACTGGAAACACTTATCTCCCTCACTAGCTTTAAGCACCAGCTGTCAGAGCAGCTCACAGATTACTGCACCTGTACATAGCCCACCTATAATTTAGCCCAAACAACTACCTCTTTCCCTACTGTATTTAATTTATTTATTTATTTTGCTCCTTTGCACCCCATTATTTTTATTTCTACTTTGCACATTCTTCTACTGCAAATCTATCATTCCAGTGTTTTATTTGCTATATTGTATTTACTTCGCCACCATGGCCTTTTTTTGCCTTTACCTCCCTTATCTCACCTCATTTGCTCACATCGTATATAGACTTGTTTCTACTGTATTATTGACTGTATGTTTGTTTTACTCCATGTGTAACTCTGTGTCGAACTGCTTTGCTTTATCTTGGCCAGGTCGCAATTGTAAATGAGAACTTGTTCTCAACTTGCCTACCTGGTGAAATAAAGGTGAAATAAAAAAATTAAAATTAAATTAAAGCTTTGAAAGGGTCGATTGGGTTCTGGAGGTGTGTGGTTACAGCAATTGCGCAGGGTTGGTGTGGCCTGTGATGGTGGGGCCCAATGAGATATCTTTTCAAGGGGCCCAAAATCCCTGGCAGCCCCCCCGGTTTATACCCATGCAGATTGTCCTTTGTTTTTAAATGATCAAAAAGTAATGTTTTTCCTCCTTATGAATAGCTGGTATAAAATAAATGTTTTTCAACAGACCCAGTTATTTCACTATAGCGTCCACAATGTTGGAGTTGGAGACGTGTAGAAATGTTCATCCCTCCCCTTGGCCCCCCTTCCGTCGCGGTCACGCCCCTGCCCACAGAGATAAATGGGAGGACTGCTTACCGTTTCCTTCACATCCTCTGCCGCTCCGGTTCATGAGCAGCCTGTTGGGTCTCGAGGAGGAGGGGGAGGAGGAGGACACACAACGGGGAGCTCGCTCACCCCAGTCTCCGGCAGTCTTAGTCCGTCCCGTGCCACACTCTGCTGAGGCCACGCGCCCCAACCGACAACCGAACATGTCCACTGGGTCGCTTAGCGACTTCGACGACGAGGTCTTGGACGGCATCCTGAAGTTCGGCTCTCCCGGTAAAGACTCTGGTACGTCGAACGAGAGCACAGAGGAGAGCTCGAACTGCGAGGGCGGCTCGGCCAACGATAAAGCTGCAGCGGGAAAGACACGGAAAACAGCGTACAGTAAGAAGAAGGCGGCGAACAGTGTGGCCCACGAGGGGTGCGGCAAACCTGTGCAGAGGAACGCAGCCAACGCACGAGAGCGAGCGAGGATGCGCGTGCTGTCAAAAGCGTTCTCCCGGTTGAAGATGACATTACCGTGGGTCCCACCGGACACCAAGCTCTCCAAACTGGACACGCTGCGCCTTGCCTCGAGCTACATCGCCCATCTACGGCAGATCCTTGCCAACGACAAGTACGAGAACGGTTATAAGCACCCCGTCAACCTGGTGAGAAACACACCTCAGCATTTCAAATACATTTTACAAAGCCGTTTTTTTTCAAGAAGTCCCTTTTCCATCAGCAGTTGTCACAAAATGCTTTACTGATACCCGGCCTGCTCCAAAGAGCAAGCAAAGCATGGGCAAATGCAGCGCAGTGGCGAGTGGGGAAAACCCTGAGCCCGAGAATAAGAGAAAACCCTTTACCTACCTTGATAAGCCTACAATTAAAAGAGGTCCAAGTTCTGGTCATGAATCAAACACGTGACATGAGTTGAAGTGTTTCTGACGGTCACTTTAAGGTTGATTGGAGAGGTTTGGATGGGGCTATTTTAATAGGTTTAGGCTTATTGATGTTTCAAAAGGCTACATACCATTTGATTGTTTACTCAATATTGTCTGGACAATATAATTCACACAATAATTGACAACAACAAAAACATTCAACAGTATAATTTCACAACAGGGCCTATCCAAACAGAAACAACTGGTATATTTTGGAGAGTTCCATGCTATTTAGCGCCTGGCCTATCCAGTTTAGCCTATTTAATTTAGCCTATTTAGTTTAGCCTATTCAGTTTAGCCTATTTAGTTTAGCCTATTTAGTTTAGCCTTTTTAGTTTAGCCTATTCAGTTTAGCCTATTTAGTTTAGCCTTTTTAGTTTAGCCTATTCAGTTTAGCCTATTTAGTTTAGCCTTTTTAGTTTAGCCTATTTAGTTTAGCCTTTTTAGTTTAGTCTATTCAATTTAGCCTATTTAGTTTAGCCTTTTTAGTTTAGCCTATTCTATTTAGCCTATTCTATTTAGCCTTTTTAGTTTAGCCTTTTTAGTTTAGCCTATTCAATTTAGCCTATTTAGTTTAGCCTTTTTAGTTTAGCCTATTCAATTTAGCCTATTTAGTTTAGCCTATTTAGTTTAGCCTATTTAGTTTAGCCTATTTAGTTTAGCCTATTCAGTTTAGCCTATTTAATTTAGCCTATTTAGTTTAGCCTATTTAGTTTAGCCTATTTAGTTTAGCCTATTTAGTTTAGCCTATTTAGTTTAGCCTATTCAGTTTAGCCTATTTAATTTAGCCTATTTAGTTTAGCCTATTCAGTTTAGCCTATTTAGTTTAGCCTATTCAGTTTAGCCTATTTAGTTTAGCCTTTTTAGTTTAGCCTATTCAGTTTAGCCTATTTAGTTTAGCCTTTTTAGTTTAGCCTATTTAGTTTAGCCTTTTTAGTTTAGTCTATTCAATTTAGCCTATTTAGTTTAGCCTATTTAGTTTAGCCTTTTTAGTTTAGCCTATTCTATTTAGCCTATTCTATTTAGCCTTTTTAGTTTAGCCTTTTTAGTTTAGCCTATTCAATTTAGCCTATTCAATTTAGCCTATTTAGTTTAGCCTATTTAGTTTAGCCTATTCAATTTAGCCTATTTAGTTTAGCCTATTTAGTTTAGCCTATTCAATTTAGCCTATTTAGTTTAGCCTATTTAGTTTAGCCTATTTAGTTTAGCCTATTCAGTTTAGCCTATTCAGTTTAGCCTATTTAGTTTAGCCTATTTAGTTTAGCCTATTTAGTTTAGCCTATTTAGTTTAGCCTTTTTAGTTTAGCCTATTCAGTTTAGCCTATTCAGTTTAGCCTATTTAGTTTAGCCTATTTAGTTTAGCTATTCAGTTTACATAGTTTACAGCTATGTAAAGAGGTATTGTAATATAAGCTCTCCGTTTTATTTAGATATTCAAGTATAATAATGATGTTTAGAAACATTATGCTGCTTGACAGTCGTCTATTAAAGAGTGGTAGCCCCAGAATTCAGCCTTTACACACATCAGATTAAACTCCCCTCATTATCCATATTTATATATACTGGACCTTACTGTAATATTACTGATGTTATAATAGTGTTTTCTAGTGTTTTAATAAATGTTTTGTTAACCTAATAGTGTTGTTCTATTGCGCGGTGAGCTGATAATTGATTTCCTCTTCTCTCTCTCTCTCTCTCTCTCTCTCTCTCTCTCTCCAGACGTGGCCCTTCATGGTCGCCGGGAAACCCGAGAACGATTTGAAAGAGATGCTCAACACCACCCGGTTGTGTGGAACAACTGCCTCGTGATGGAACGGATGGACATGACATGTTCATTAACGTTTTCGTTACCGGGAACGGACTTTTCCAGGTGGACCAGACATGCATGTCATATCTCCTAAACCAAATATTGAGTGGGAATAACCGGGAGAGTGCGCACTCTCTTGCGGGTTCACCCTACAGAGAAACGGATTTTATACGCCTATTTAAATAGTTTACATGTTGTCTTTGCTGGTTCGAGGACAGGTTGTGCTAAAGTTTTGTATTCGGTTTTATACTTTTAAAATGCATTGTATAAAAATGTTGTCATACAAGTGTGTGTGTGTGTGTGTGTGTGTATATATAACTTCTTTTTACAGGCGAAGTTGTCAGTCACCGATTTGGAAGCGCACATGAAAATGTGTCCGTTATTGTAAACGCCTGATTGTATTTAGGACTAAATAAAATGTATTCATTTTATCGTATAAATTCTCTCAATGTGTGTTGGACTACTAAGAATACAAAATTATACAGGATACATTTAGTTGTTATTGTTGGCTATAGGGTTTTCTCCCTCTGATCAAACTAACCCGTAGTTACCCCGACCTTTCTCTCAAAAGGAAGGAGCCACAAAGAGCAGAGGAGAGAATATAGAAACGTGCGCGGCGAGACGGAACCTATTCCGGGTTTTTTATCTCCAAAAGTAAACAATTGATACTTTCTCGATATGCTTGACATTAGATCAACAAACTGCTATCAATTCGAATAAATGATCATTTGGTAACGAAATAAGGGATAATAAGGAATAAATAAAAATCTTCGTTTTGACGTTAATGAATGGCCTTAGCAGAGAGGTATGTCGGTTTGAAGTTCATTGTTTAACAGCCGTCTTGAAAGTGGTAAATGTGCGCACAGCGCTTAATCCCGCTCCAGACGCCTTGTTTAATTCACGCGGGTTATGACCGCACTGTTTACACACGACAGACAGATATTTATGCAGCTGGCTTTGGCTCTTTGGAGGAAGGGAGAGAAGCAAGCTATACCCGGGCCGGGAAAGTCCAAATCACTGTGAAACACACACACACACACACAAACTGTCCTGAGCTGCGAACCCGTTGTCCATCAGAGAATTCCTGCCTGTGTTGTGGAGAGCACAGCAGAGGAGTGGAGAGCGGACCGTGGTGTAATAACAAGCGCCTCCATCCATCCATTATAGCCGTGTTATTGTAACGATCCACTGGCGGGATGACCCTCACACAGCCCCGCTGGGACTGACTTTAGACTAAGGAGAGGAGACGTAGGCTCATCAATTAATGGACTGTACTGATCACAGAGACGGAGAATAAAGTCATCATTTATCTTATCCGTTTTATAAATAGGCCCATGGTCTTACATACTAGAATAGAATATAAACAGTGTTCGTTTGTGCTTTTATCCATTAAAAATCATTTCGTTTTCCCTGCAAAATGTCCCTGTAACAAAACAAAAATCAAGAAGAGAAATGTAGCCTATATCACGTTATAGTCTGTACGGAAGACGCTACTAACACAGAATTAGGAAGACAATAATTCATACTCCTATATGGCCCATAAAAACATGTATTTTCGTAAATGTTTTCATTATTTGTTTCAATTTAGTGAGGCCATGTATCATATTTCATTATGGGTATTTTCTCACCATTCTGAAAGTAGATCAGTAACCATAGGCTAACTGTTTACTAAATCATCTGTAATCTAATTACAGTATCAAAACAAGTCCTGTGTAATGACACACAGTACAACACCATCAAAAAAATACTGTATTACACTTGAAAAAAAGTAAACGCTACTGTAATCCTAATTAATGAATGGATGACTAAATTCTGAGGGGAGAGGTTTTGTATTTCACAGTATTTTACTGTAATTACAAGAGATTGGTGAAAGCAGGTGGCTGCTAGCTAAAGTGTTTACACATTACAGCATATTAATGAATAGATGGTGTTTTATATCACGTCCAATTCTAGAGGCCTTAACAAAGGCTTCCAAACTGGACAAAGGCTTCCCAAATGGGAAGGAAAAAAACATGGCTGCCACTCCAATCTGTCCCCTATACATTTTACATTAATGGGGCACTATAATCACATAGCAGTTCAATTGGTACAGCATTCTCACACACGTGTGCAACAAATAGGCCTTTTACAAGGCCTGCCTCAAAATATGTAAATGAGCCAGAAACAACACCATGCATCCACTCGTGGTCAACAGGTTTTGGGGCTCCAAAGATATGGTAAGGTACTGTGGGGTTCAATTACAGTACATCCGTAAATACAGCAATTACTTCCCCTCTCACTCCCATTTTTTTTTTTACCTTAATTTAACTAGGCAAGTCAGTTAAGAACAAATTCTTATTTACAATGACGGCCTAGGAACAGTGGGTTAACTGTCTGTTCAGGGGCAGAACAACAGATTTTTACCTTGTCAGCTCAGGGATTCGATCTAGCAAACTTTCATTATGTGGCCATTTGGCACCGAGCCCCATGAAAGCATCCTTCCGACCCAATACATCAGCAGCGCTGTGGCACACCCTCTCCCCTGCTCTCCCCTCTCACCGTCACCCCACCGGGAAGAAAATCAAACTGGCCGCCTGAGAGAGAGATGGAGGGAGTGGGGTATAGGGAGGAGAGGGGGATGAGGGAGAGAGGAGGTGGGTAGGTCATTAGTGAGATAACGGGGCAAGAGTTGGGGATTCCCATGCGCTGAGCAGGCTGCTCTGGCTAATAGTTGTTGGAGCGCTGCCCAATCGGGATGGGGGAAAAAGAGAAAGAATCATCTAATTTAATTAGAGTTGTTCGGCGCGTGTATGGTCGGTCGCTCGTAGGCCTTGTTTGAGAATATTTGGGAGAGAGACAAAGAATCATCCCATATTTTTATCTATTCTGTAGTGGCCTACTTCAGTAGAAATTCAGCATTTCAATGAGCAAACATCACATTTTTAAAAAGCTAAACAGCGGCGGGATGGGCCTGGATAAATGTAACAAGAACTGACCATCCAAGAAATCGAAATTATACTTTTAACCATGTTCTGAAGTTATACAGTGTTTGTTTATAATTACCTTGTTTGTAAACAATGGAGTAAAACACTCATTTATAAACTATATTCTTCAAGAATCATTCATTTCAAAATCAAAAACTGGATATACTAATAGCAGATGGCCCCAGTTAGACTACATTCCCTTCTGATTCAGATCAATCCTCTCAGATGTAGACAAGTGTGTGGGCCATGGGGAAAGGCTGGTTTCTGGATGGGGCCTCGCCATCGCTATGAAGCAGTGCTCTGCCTAAGAGCGCCCCCTGCTGGTAGACATAGGGTGAATATGAACCGGGAACGTGATCACACCTGTAATTCACTATTCAACCAAAAGAGAGCGCTAGAGCACCATCCTGTCAGACATTTTACTGTTGTCAGTCACAGAGGAGAGAGAGTGGGGTGGGTGGGGGTGAATTAGAGAAACATGTGCTTGCAATGACTAACCTGACTGGTCGGTAGAGTTGCCAGAGATTACAATCTCTCCCAGTTTAGGCTCTGCTCTCCGGGTAGGTTGCCTATGGAGACATGCGGTAGGTTGCATATGGAGACAGACGGTAGGTTGCCTATGGAGACAAGCGGTAGGTTGCCTATGGAGACAGACGGTAGGTTGCCTATGGAGACAAGCGGTAGGTTGCCTATGGAGACAAGCGGTAGGTTGCCTATGGAGACAGGCGATAGGTTGCCTATGGAGACAGGCGGTAGGTTGCCTATGGAGACAAGCGGTAGGTTGCCTATGGAGAAAGGCGGTAGGTTGCCCATGGAGAAATGCGGTAGGTTGCCCATGGAGACAGGCGGTAGGTTGCCCATGGAGAAAGGCGGTAGGTTGCCCATGGAGAAAGGCTCTGGTTGCCCATGGAGACAAGGCAGGTTGCCTATGGAGAATGGCTGGGCCAGGTTGCCCATGGAGAAAGGACTCAGGTTGCCTATGGAAAAGTTTGGGTTGCCCATGGAGACATTTATTTATGGAAAAGGCGGTAGGTTTGCCCATGGAGAAAGGCGGTAGGTTGCCCATGGAACTAACTGACGGTAGGTTGCCCATGGAGAAATGAGGTTTATTGCCCATGGAGAAAATGTGCAATAGGTTGCCATGGAGAAAACGGTAGGTTGCCCATGGAGATAAATTAGGTTGCCCATGGAGAAAATCTAGGCAATGCCCATGGAGAAAGCGGTAGGTTGCCTATGGAAAAGTCTAGGTTGACATTTCCCATGGAGACTAATGGCGGTAGGTTCTGGATGAAGGTAGGTTGCCATTATGGAGAAAACATTGCCCATGGAGTTAGGTTTGATGGTTGCCCATGGAGACAGGACGGCTGCCAAATCATCCCACAGATTCTCAATTTCTTTGTCTTTCACATTGGAGTGCATTCAATCAGATTCAGAAGTCATGGGACTGGGATGGCCATTCACAACCACAGAAATGGGGACTGGGATGGCCATTCAGTAATATGAAAAGGTTTGGGCACTGGGATGACAATTTCATTTATAAATAGGTCTGGGTGTTTGGATCAGCAATTTCATTTTGATCTGGGGACTAACTGACATTCAATAATATTTAAGTGAAATGAGGTTTATTGGATTAAACAGAAAATGTGCAATATGCATCAATACTAAATTAGACAGGTGCATAAATTTGGGCACCCCATTCAGAAAATTCAGCAATATTTAGGGGACTCCTTTTGCATTAAAATCACAGGTCTAGACATTTCCCATAGCTACTAATGAGTGTCTGGATTCTGGATGAAGGATGGACCATTCAATGATATACAAAACATCTCCATTCAGTTAGGTTTGATGGTCTGGGATGGACATTCAATAATATTCAAATCATCCCACAGATCCATTCGATGATATTCAGGTCTGGGACTGGGATGGCCATTCAATGATATTCAGGTCTGGGGACTGGGATGGACATTCAATGATATTCAGGTCTGGGATGGCCATTCAATAATATTCAGGTCTGGGGACTGGGATGGCCATTCAATAATATTCAGGTCTGGGGACTGGGATGGCCATTCAATAATATTCAGGTCTGGGGACTGGGATGGCCATTCAATAATATTCAGGTCTGGGGACTGGGATGGCCATTCAATAATATTCAGGTCTGGGGACTGGGATGGCCATTCAATAATATTCAGGTCTGGGACTGGGATGGCCATTCAATGATATTCAGGTGGGGACTGGGATGGCCATTCAATGATATTCAGGTCTGGGGACTGGGATGGCCATTCAATGATATTCAGGTCTGGGGACTGGGATGGCCATTCAATGATATTCAGGTCTGGGGACTGGGATGGCCATTCAATAATATTCAGGTCTGGGGACTGGGATGGCCATTCAATAATATTCAGGTCTGGGGACTGGGATGGCCATTCAATGATATTCAGGTCTGGGGACTGGGATGGACATTCAATGATATTCAGGTCTGGGGACTGGGATGGACATTCAATGATATTCAGGTCTGGGGCTGGGATGGCCATTCAATAATATTCAGGTCTGGGGACTGGGATGGCCATTCAATAATATTCAGGTCTGGGGACTGGGATGGACATTCAATAATATTCAGGTCTGGGGACTGGGATGGCCATTCAATAATATTCAGGTCTGGGGACTGGGATGGCCATTCAATGATATTCAGGTCTGGGGACTGGGATGGCCATTCAATAATATTCAGGTCTGGGGACTGGGATGGCCATTCAATAATATTCAGGTCTGGGGACTGGGATGGCCATTCAATGATATTCAGGTCTGGGGACTGGGATGGCCATTCAATGATATTCAGGTCTGGGGACTGGGATGGCCATTCAATGATATTCAGGTCTGGGGACTGGGATGGCCATTCAATGATATTCAGGTCTGGGGACTGGGATGGCCATTCAATGATATTCAGGTCTGGGGACTGGGATGGCCATTCAATAATATTCAGGTCTGGGGACTGGGATGGCCATTCAATAATATTCAGGTCTGGGGACTGGGATGGCCATTCAATAACATTCAGGTCTGGGGACTGGGATGGCCATTCAATGATATTCAGGTCTGGCCATTCCAGATCATTGTACTTGTTCCATAAATGTCCGGGTAGATTTTGAGCAGTGTTTTGGGTCGTTGTCTTGTTGAAATATCCAGCCCCGGTGTAACTTCAACTTTGTGACTGCTTCTTCAACATTATTCCCAAGAACCTGCTGATATTGAGTGGAATTCATGCGACCCTCAACCTTAACAAGATCCCCAGTACCGGCACTGGCCACACAGCCCCACAGCATGATGGGACCCCCATTCTACTGTGGGTAGCAAGTGTTAGCAAGTGTTTTTCTTGGAACGCTGTGTTCTTTGCCGCCATGCATAATGTCCCTTGTTATGACCAAATAACTCAATCTTTGTTTCATCAGTCCACAGCACCTTATTCCAAAATGAAGCTGGCTTGTCCACATGTGCGTTTGCATACCTTATGGCTAGGACGGTCATCTGAATCAGGGTTAGTTTGGCAGCTGGGGTGAAAGAGGAGCGATTACAATAGAGGAAACCAAGTCTAGATGTAACTTTAGCCTGCAGCTTTGATATGTGCTGAGAGAAGGACAGTGTACCGTCTAGCCAAACTTCCAAGTACTTGTATGAGGTGACTACCTCAAGCTTTAAACCCTCAGAGGTAGTAATCACACCGGTGGGGAGAGGGGCATTCTTCTTACCAAACCTCATGACCTTTGTTTTGGAGGTGTTCAGAACAAGGGCAGAGAAAGCTTGTTGGAGACTAAGAAAGCTTTGTTGTAAAGCGTTTTAACACAAAATCCAAGTTGGGGCCACAGCTGTGTTTAAGACTATCTGCATATAAAATGGACGACGGCTAAATAACTGGCAAGACCTGAACATGTTAGCCTAGCAATTATCAATTTAACATTTACATTTACATTTAAGTCATTTAACTTATCCAGAGCGACCCGACCTGGGAAGAATCTCCGAAACGAATCAGGGCAATCCATGTGTAGAAAGCGCTTAGAGATTTACCCAGAAAGCCTTGTAAAATCGCTGCGGAAGGTGCACCTACAAAGTATTGATTCAAGGGTGTGAATACTTATATAAAATGACATATTTCTGCGTTCCATTTTTTTTTTAAAACACCGCTTTCACTGTCAATATGGGGTGTTAAGTCAGAACATCTACACATATCTATTTAATCCATTTTGAATTCAGGCTGTGACATAAATGTGGAATAAGTCAAGGGGTGTGAACACTTTTTTTATTTTACCTTTATTTAACTAGGCAAGTCAGTTAAGAAACAATTCTTATTTTCAATGACGGCCTAGGAACAGTGGGTTAACTGCCTGTTCAGGGGCAGAACGACAGATTTTTACCTTGTCAGCTCGGGGATTTGAACTTGCAACCTTCTGGTTACTAGTCCAATGCTCTAACCACTAGGCTACCCTGCCGCCCCAAGTTACTTTAGCAAACTTTGAAGGCACTGCACATGAATTCCAAACGTAAAAGTGTTGGATTTCTTTCTTCAGACATACCAGAGCAGTGGTGGTTACCATGGACGACGACCCCCCCCCCCCCATGAGCAAAGCCTTATTACTATAACAGCAGTATGAGGTTGCTAAAACCTAACCAATGAATGAGTTTCCTGTGTAGGTACACACAGGTAGAGAAATTTGAGATGGCACATTGAATGTCACTTTTCCATGCCACCTTGCACACTCTGGCTGATATAGGGTGTCATCATCAGTCCAACAGATTCAAAACAAGTTAACGAACAAATCCAGGTGTGTTCATTCCCGTTTTGCTCCGCGTAAGAAACATTTTTTTAACAGAATCGGTGGAATGAATTACACCCCTGATCACACGTAAACACAGTTCACTTTCATAGCAGCCACGTTTCGTATTCCTTCTCGCGTCTCCCCTCCTTTCACTTCTTCCAGTCGCTTGTGGACGTCAATGCGCAACACATCAGCTGTCGGTGACCAGGAGTCATTTCCAAGACAGATCCACTCCACAGCCTATAATCACTGTAGTTAGATAACAGATGTCACCAGATTTTCTAAAGCAACATCGTAGACACCATAACTAATAGAACTAACGAGTTAAACCTGCTACAACCACGCAGTAACGTTAGTGTAATCCAATCGTCGTTGTAATCTTATTAGGAAGACAAAAGTGTTCCCAACCTAAAGATTAAGTTTATCGACCCCTCCATTGTACAGAACTAGTTCCCTCACAAAAGGACAGTTTGAAATGTGCCAATTAAGATTAGAATTAGAAGTTGTTTTAACAGAACGGTCTGTAACGTGTACGTAGGCTCTAGTTGTTTTAACAGTAACGTGTACGTAGGCTCTAGTTGTTTTCTGAAATGTTTTAACAGAACGGTCTGAAATGTTTTCAGCTTAGTCACTCAAGTGGTTGTAGCAGACTGTACCTTTAAACAAAGCTCCGTATCTCTCCCAGGTCGCACTTAATAATTAACTCTCCACAGACAGAAACTTCATTTCAGCTTTTATTGAAAATGACACCTCATTTCTTGGCCTTGAAGTATTCCTCAATCACGTCCTTAGCCTGAGACTCCTTGCCATAGTCCTGTAGAGGGGACGGGACAGTGTTAGACAGCATGGGGGGGGGGGGGGGGGGACAGTTACACAGGATACTAGCTACAGGACACTTCAAGGTTTAGAACAAACTGAGAAGTGTCCCAAATGACACTGTGTATAGTGAACTTAATACTGTAATACTGTAAGTAGTGCACTACACAGGGAGTAATGGTCCAATTTGGAACAGAGAATATGTACATACATTGTGGTCAGTATTGGGATTGCATGAATTTCCCAGTATTTTACAAAATGTTCCATTGTGAACTGCACTCCACACGGAGATGTGCTGTCTGTCCCCAACCTTGATTTGATGATTCATCAGGCCGTAGAGAAGCCCAGATTTAGACACTCCTTATCATTTAACAGTCCCATTTCACACCACGCGGTTCATGTCAATATTTGACTGGGTTTTCAGTTATCCCAGGAAAAGGGGAGTGGTTTTGGGCAGTAAATCCCGGCAATTTTCAGTTACCACATTCCTGCCCTTCAACCCTAGTCAGTATGTTATCCACTGTGGTCAGTATGTTGTACACCTAGTGGCCAGTATGTTATCGGTAGAGTTGTACACCCTAGTCAGTATGTTACCGGTAGAGTTGTACACCCTAGTCAGTATGTTACCGGTAGAGTTGTTCACCCTAGTCAGTATGTTACCGGTAGAGTTGTACACCGTGGTCAGTATGTTACCGGTAGAGTTGTACACCGTGGTCAGTATGTTACCGGTAGAGTTGTACACCGTGGTCAGTATGTTACCGGTAGAGTTGTCCACCGTGGTCAGTATGTTACCGGTAGAGTTGTACACCGTGGTCAGTATGTTACCGTGGAGTTGTACACCCTAGTCAGTATGTTACCGGTAGAGTTGTCCACCGTGGTCAGTATGTTACCGGTAGAGTTGTACACCCTAGTCAGTATGTTACCGGTAGAGTTGTACACCGTGGTCAGTATGTTACCGGTAGAGTTGTACACCGTGGTCAGTATGTTACCGGTAGAGTTGTACACAGTGGTCAGTATGTCACCGGTAGAGTTGTACACCCTGGTCAGTATGTTACCGGTAGAGTTGTACACCCTAGTCAGTATGTTACCGGTAGAGTTGTACACCGTGGTCAGTATGTTACCGGTAGAGTTGTTCACCGTGGTCAGTATGTTACCGGTAGAGTTGTCCACCGTGGTCAGTATGTTACCGGTAGAGTTGTACACCGTGGTCAGTATGTTACCGGTAGAGTTGTACACCCTAGTCAGTATGTTACCGGTAGAGTTGTACACCGTGGTCAGTATGTTACCGGTAGAGTTGTACAGTGGTCAGTATGTTACCGGTAGAGTTGTACACCGTTGTCAGTATGTTACCGGTAGAGTTGTACACCGTGGTCAGTATGTTACCGGTAGAGTTGTCCACCGTGGTCAGTATGTTACCGGTAGAGTTGTACACCCTAGTCAGTATGTTACCGGTAGAGTTGTACACCCTAGTCAGTATGTTACCGGTAGAGTTGTACACCGTGGTCAGTATGTTACCGGTAGAGTTGTACACCCTAGTCAGTATGTTACCGGTAGAGTTGTACACCTAGTCAGTATGTTACCGGTAGAGTTGTACACCGTGGTCAGTATGTTACCGGTAGAGTTGTACATCCTAGTCAGTATGTTACCGGTAGAGTTGTACACCGTGGTCAGTATGTTACCGGTAGAGTTGTACATCCTAGTCAGTATGTTACCGGTAGAGTTGTACACCGTGGTCAGTATGTTACCGGTAGAGTTGTACACCCTAGTCAGTATGTTACCGGTAGAGTTGTACATAGTGGTCAGTATGTTACCGGTAGAGTTGTACACCGTAGTCAGTATGTTACCGGTAGAGTTGTACACCGTGGTCAGTATGTTACCGGTAGAGTTGTACACCGTGGTCAGTATGTTACCGGTAGAGTTGTACACCGTGGTCAGTATGTTACCGGTAGAGTTGTTCACCGTGGTCAGTATGTTACCGGTAGAGTTGTTCACCGTGGTCAGTATGTTACCGGTAGAGTTGTACACCGTGGTCAGTATGTTACCGGTAGAGTTGTACACCGTGGTCAGTATGTTACCGGTAGAGTTGTACACCCTAGTCAGTATGTTACCGGTAGAGTTGTACACCGTGGTCAGTATGTTACCGGTAGAGTTGTACACCGTGGTCAGTATGTTACCGGTAGAGTTGTACACCGTGGTCAGTATGTTACCGGTAGAGTTGTACACCGTGGTCAGTATGTTACCGGTAGAGTTGTACACCCTAGTCAGTATGTTACCGGTAGAGTTGTACACCCTAGTCAGTATGTTACCGGTAGAGTTGTACACCGTGGTCAGTATGTTACCGGTAGAGTTGTACACCGTGGTCAGTATGTTACCGGTAGAGTTGTTCACCGTGGTCAGTATGTTACCGGTAGAGTTGTACACCGTGGTCAGTATGTTACCGGTAGAGTTGTACACCGTGGTCAGTATGTTATCGGTAGAGTTGTACACCTAGTCAGTATGTTACCGGTAGAGTTGTACACCTAGTCAGTATGTAACCGGTAGAGTTGTACACCGTGGTCAGTATGTTACCGGTAGAGTTGTACATCGTGGTCAGTATGTTACCGGTAGAGTTGTACACCGTGGTCAGTATGTTACCGGTAGAGTTGTACACCCTAGTCAGTATGTTACCGGTAGAGTTGTACACCGTAGTCAGTATGTTACCGGTAGAGTTGTACACCTAGTCAGTATGTTACCGGTAGAGTTGTACACCGTGGTCAGTATGTTACCGGTAGAGTTGTACACCGTGGTCAGTATGTTACCGGTAGAGTTGTACACCCTAGTCAGTATGTTACCGGTAGAGTTGTACACCGTGGTCAGTATGTTACCGGTAGAGTTGTACACCTAGTCAGTATGTTACCGGTAGAGTTGTACACCGTGGTCAGTATGTTACCGGTAGAGTTGTACACCGTGGTCAGTATGTTACCGGTAGAGTTGTACAGTGGTCAGTATGTTACCGGTAGAGTTGTACACCCTAGTCAGTATGTTACCGGTAGAGTTGTACACCGTGGTCAGTATGTTACCGGTAGAGTTGTACACCGAGGTCAGTATGTTACCGGTAGAGTTGTACACCCTAGTCAGTATGTTACCGGTAGAGTTGTCCACCGTGGTCAGTATGTTACCGGTAGAGTTGTACACCCTAGTCAGTATGTTACCGGTAGAGTTGTACACCGTGGTCAGTATGTTACCGGTAGAGTTGTACACCCTAGTCAGTATGTTACCGGTAGAGTTGTACACCGTGGTCAGTATGTTACCGGTAGAGTTGTCCACCGTGGTCAGTATGTTACCGGTAGAGTTGTACACCCTAGTCAGTATGTTACCGGTAGAGTTGTCCACCGTAGTCAGTATGTTACCGGTAGAGTTGTACACCCTAGTCAGTATGTTACCGGTAGAGTTGTACACCGTGGTCAGTATGTTACCGGTAGAGTTGTACACCCTAGTCAGTATGTTACCGGTAGAGTTGTACACCTAGTCAGTATGTTACCGGTAGAGTTGTTCACCCTAGTCAGTATGTTACCGGTAGAGTTGTACACCCTAGTCAGTATGTTACCGGTAGAGTTGTACACCGTGGTCAGTATGTTACCGGTAGAGTTGTACACCGTGGTCAGTATGTTACCGGTAGAGTTGTACACCCTAGTCAGTATGTTACCGGTAGAGTTGTACACCCTAGTCAGTATGTTACCGGTAGAGTTGTACACCTAGTCAGTATGTTACCGGTAGAGTTGTACACCGTGGTCAGTATGTTACCGGTAGAGTTGTACACCGTGGTCAGTATGTTACCGGTAGAGTTGTACACCTAGTCAGTATGTTACCGGTAGAGTTGTCCACCGTGGTCAGTATGTTACCGGTAGAGTTGTACACCGTGGTCAGTATGTCACCGGTAGAGTTGCCACACCGTGGTCAGTATGTTACCGGTAGAGTTGTACACCGTGGTCAGTATGTTAGGACAAGCAGAGTTGTACACCGTGGTCAGTATGTCACGCCTGGTACTGAGTTGTCCACCCTAGTCAGTATGTTACCGGTAGAGTTGTACACCGTGGTCAGTATGTTACCGGTACATTTTTTTAAGAGTTGTACACTGTGGTCAGTATGTTACCGGTAGAGTTGTTCACCCTAGTCAGTATGTTACCGATTGTGAGAGTTGTACACTGTGGTCAGTATGTTACCGGTAGAGTTGTACACCCTAGTCAGTATGTTACCGTTTAGAGTTGTTCACCGTGGTCAGTATGTTACCGGTAGAGTTGTACACAGTGGTCAGTATGTTAAAGAGCAGATTCAGTCTAATAAAGGTACATGTAGCCATTACTGGGACCCAAAGACACCACAGCGAGGTTTAGGAGCTCGTCACCCTGGCAGACACTCTGACCAGTTTATAGGACAAGCAGCTGCATGGCACTGACAGCACAGCAGCTGCACTAGCCTGTTTATGACGCCTGGCCCAGCCTACTGACGCCCGCAGGCCTGTTTATGACGTCCCTCACAACCCGCAGTCCAGACTGTGTGGCTGAAGGGCAGGCAGGTTGAATAAAGAGAAACAATACCTTTTAAAAACCCATATATTTTTTAATTATATCTATAGGCTACTTGATTGAGGCCTCATTATTTGAGGGGATCTAGTTTAGGTGCATAAACCTAAACGTTAGGGTTTAACTGCCGGCTGTGTTGTGTGGTGATTGTGAGGCGCTATACAAATTCCAGTCACAAGATGGGATTTCAAAATAGGTGTTGTGTCACGTCAGGGCAGGGAACTGTAGTCCCTGCTGTTTAGTTGATGGTTAAATGGAAACTGAAATCTGGACACTGACTGTAGGTCTATAACTCCTCACTAGCCTGTTTATGACGTCACAAAGAGCAGTCCAACTCCTCACTAGCCTGTTTATCCAGAATAACGTCACAAAGTAGCAGTCCAACTCCTCACTAGCCTGTTTATGACATCACAAGGCATTAAAATATAAGCAGTCCAACTCCTCACTAGCCTGTTTATGACTAACTGGACCACATTGACGTGTCAGTCCAACTCCTCACTAGCCTGTTTATGACGTCACTAAGGAGCAGTCCAACTCCTCACTAGCCCGTTTATGACATCACATTGAGCAGTCCCAACTCCTCACTAGCCTGTTTATGACGTCACAAGCCTCCACATTGACTCAGTCCAACCCCTCATAGCCTGTTTCTGTACGTACACAAAGAGCAGTCCAACTCCTCACTAGCCTGTTTGACTCTGTACCGTACCCCCTGTATATAGCAGTCCAATTGACTCTACCGTACCCCTGTATTAGACATCACATTGACTCTGTCCAACTCCTGTACTAGCCATTGTTTCTGACGTACCCCCTGTATATAGCCTCCACACTGACTCTCACAGTACCCCTGTTTATGCGTCACATTGAGCAGTCCAACTCCTCACTAGCCTGTTTATGACGTACCCCCTGTATATAGCAGTCCACATTGACTCCTCACTACCCCCTGTATTATGACATCACAAGGAGCAGTCCACATTGACCTCACTGGTAGCCTGTTTATAGCCGTCACATTGACTCTGAACAGTCCACCTCCTCACTAGCCTGTTTGACTCTGTACGTCACCCATATAGCCTCCACATTGACTCTCACCTGTAGCCCTGTTTATGACGTCCACAAGGAGCAGTCCAACTCCTCACCCCCTGTATATGACATCACAAGGAGCAGTCCAACTCCTCACTAGCCTGTTTATGACATCACATTGAGCAGTCCACCTCCTCACTAGCCTGTTTCTGTACCGTACCCACTGTATATAGCAGTCACATTGACTCCTCACACCCTGTTTATGACATCACATTGACTCTGTAGCAGTCCAACTCCCCAATGGCCTGTTTATAGCCGTCACATTGACTCTGGATTCACACCAATCCTGCAGCTTTCCCTCCTGTAGGTGTTTCCAGAGCAGTGGGTTTAGCCTCCACATTGACTCACAACACAGCTGCAGCCCACCACCTGTACCGGGGTTTTCCCTCCCTGTATATAGCCTCCACATTGACTCAACCCACTCGCCCTGTATATAGCTTCATTGACTCTGTCATCAACCTGGTGGTCACATTGACTCTGGGGGTAAAAGAGTTTCAATAGCCTCCACATTGACTCTGTACCGTACCACCCTAGTATGTCCATTGACTCTGTAGTGATAACATGGCTATATAGTCCACACTGTTTACAGATGGCTGCCTATTCCCTAACACCCTGTATATAGCACTAATATTAACCAGGGCTTAGCCCCAAAATTATCTTCACCCCAATTTAAAATCGTTAAAATCTTCTGTTACTCTGTACTGTAACAATCTCCACATTGAGCCGTTACCCCCTGTAATAGCCTCATGAGTAACATTGTTATTTAACTCCAGAATAAAGTTGCCAATGACTCTTAACACCCTGTATATGAGTCAAACAAACCCCTGTATAATAAATTGACTCGATTCAACTGTATAAAAATTGAAAACGATGTAAATATAAACAGTGACTCTGCCGGTACCCCTGTACAAGCCCCCAGATTGAAATACCGGTTGATGCCAATTGACTCTGAGTTCTATTTCCTACTACTGTCTAACTGGCCTCCCATTGACTCTGTCAATATGTATTTACTCCACATTGACTCTGTACCAGTACCACCCTGTATATAGCCTCCCATTGACCTGTGTCAATATGTGCAGCCCCCAGATTGAAACTATTTTAAATGACTCTGTTGTATCCCTGTATATAGCCTCACATTGACTCTGTTAGTACCGACTGTATAGGCCTCCACATTGACTCTGTGGCATTTCAGTTAATAATGCATAGTACATTATAGCCCCCACATTGACTCTGTAAACCCCTGTATATAGCCTCCACATTGGTTTTTAATGATGAACATCCACATTGACTCTGTACTGTAACACCCTGTATATAGCCTCCACATTGACTCTGTACCGGTACCCCCTGTATATAGCCTCCACATTGACTCTGTACCGGTACCCCCTGTATATAGCCTCCACATTGACTCTGTACCGGTACCCCCTGTATATAGCCTCCACATTGACTCTGTACCGGTAACCCCCTGTATATAGCCTCCACATTGACTCTGTACCGGTACCCCCTGTATATAGCCTCCACATTGACTCTGTACCGGTACCCCCTGTATATAGCCTCCACATTGACTCTGTACCCGGTACCCCCTGTATATAGCCTCCACATTGACTCTGTACCGGTAACCCCCTGTATATAGCCTCCACATTGACTCTGTACCGGTACCCCCTGTATATAGCCTCCACATTGACTCTGTACCGGTACCCCCTGTATATAGCCTCCACATTGACTCTGTACCGGTACCCCCTGTATATAGCCTCCACATTGACTCTGTACCGGTACCCCCTGTATATAGCCTCCACATTGACTCTGTACGGTACCCCCTGTATATAGCCTCCACATTGACTCTGTACCGGTACCCCCTGTATATAGCCTCCACATTGACTCTGTACCGGTACCCCCTGTATATAGCCTCCACATTGACTCTGTACCGGTACCCCCTGTATATAGCCTCCACATTGACTCTGTACCGGTACCCCCTGTATATAGCCTCCACATTGACTCTGTACCAGTACCCCCTGTATATAGCCCCCACATTGACTCTGTACCGGTACCCCCTGTATATAGCCTCCACATTGACTCTGTACCGGTACCCCCTGTATATAGCCTCCACATTGACTCTGTACCGGTACCCCCTGTATATAGCCTCTATTGTTATTTTACTACATTTTGATAGGAGTTCCATCGCTAAGGCCTGTTCCCCTTCAGGAGGCTGAAAAGACGCGGGCCTCAAATCCTCAAAAAGCTCTACATCGGTGCCACCCTCCACACACCAAGTTTTCCCCTGTTAGTCGACACCTGTTCACCAATAACATAACGAATACAATCAGATTGATCTGGCTCAGGATGCTCTGGTGCAGTAGTACCACATAGGGAATAGGGCAGCGATAGGTGCAGGGCAGGTGGGGTTAAGGCCATGAAATATTGTGTGGATGAAGGGCAGGTCGGTAGCAGGCAGCTTGAATAAAGATACATATTTCTCTATGAATATGTATCTATATGCTACATTGATAAAGACATTGGGCTACTGTCCGCAATGTGACAGAAACACTTACTCCGCTAAAGTAACTACTACATCTACTAAACACCACTCTCATACTACACTCCCTTGTTCTCCCCCTCAACACCGTCTCCCATGTCTCTTATTTATTTTTGTTTACCTTAATTTAACTAGGCAAGTCAGTTAAGAACAAATTCTTCTTTTCAATGACGGCCTAGGAACAGTGGGTTAACTGCCTGTTCAGGGGCAGAACGACAGATTTGTACCTTGTCAGCTCGGGGGGGGTTGAACTTGCAACCTTCCGGTTACTAGTCCAACGCTCTAACCACTAGGCTACCCTGCCGCCCCTCCACTCTAACCACTAGGCTACCCTGCCGCCCCTCTACCCCACCCCCATTCGCTCCATACCTTGATGAGGTTAATCTGATGCTCGGCGCAAAGGGCTTCCACCAGCTTGACGTACATGGGCTCGTCACAGTTGGCCGCAAGAACGCAGAGGTGGGCCTGGCGCCTGAAGGGGGGGGGGGTTAGAAGAGGGGAGCAATTAACAGTCAGTAGTAATTCAACTATCACATCAGAAATATAACAAACAGTTATCTAGTAAGCCTTTGTGAATGCAGCCTAACTGGCATTCCTGTTCCTATATGGTGCCACGCCCAGCTCTGACCACCAGGAAGTGCACTACTTAGGGAATAGTGTGCCATCTGGGAGGCAGTAGTATCTCAGATTTTTGGGTAACGATGGCAGTTCTCACAGGATTCAGGAGAAGAAAACCAAAAACCATCAGCCGTACTTCACCAGACCAAGATGTACTGTGAAGGAGCCTACTGTTAATTCCATCCAAGTCCAAGGACCCTGTTATCTTCAGAGGTTGGCAGACAAACTCGAAACAAAACATCTACACTTCAAATCGATTCTCAAACTGCGAAACATAAAGCCTTCTACTTTCATGTCCACCAAAGTAATTTAATGCAAAATGCTGTACATTGTTTTGAGCACTTTTAACAGTTGAGACGAGAGTATTTTTCCAGTAACACCTTTCTTGTAACCTTCCGTTACACACAAGTGTTCGGAGCAGGATTTACACATGTGTATAAAGTAGTCGTTGTGATATTGTTAGATTACTTGTTAAGATATTACTTCATGTAACCATGTGTATGTGACAAATAAAATTTGACAGATAGCTAATTAGCATAATCACATACAGCCGCGAGGGAACACTAACCCGGTAAAAATATATATATATAAAAAACATTTTATTATTTTGTATTACTTCTAGCTGATATGCTAAGTCTTTATGCTTCCTAAACAATAGTGCAAGCAATGGGCGTTAATGTTAAGACATCACAGCAGGGCTTTTAACAAAACTGCTCTGGCAGAAGACTCCTTCATCCAAACACTTGTGTAATGTAATGGAACCAGCGCATAAAAACAGAGAGGGTGAAAAGAAGGACCAGAAATTCAGTCTACGTACCAAATGATGCCCTATTTCCTACATAGTGCACTTCTTTTGACCAGGTGCAGGGCCCTGAGTAGTGCACTAAATAGGGAACCATTTAGGACACAAGAGGACCTGAAGTATTCACTCACTTGTCCAGCGCCTTGGCAGCCTCGCGGATACCACGAGCCAGGCCGTCATGGATGAGGGCGGTCTTGAGCACCTCGGGGAGAGCGGTGTTGACATCCATCACACCTCCAGCAGCGATGCTGGGGGACAAGGAGAGGAGACGAGGAGGAGACAAGGAGAGGAGGAGATGAGTTACATTAGCCACAACTAGCCCATTACGATAAGTGAGCCGAGTTGAATGTTTTCCCGGCGTGTCAGACAGGGGATCTCGCTCATAATTGAGAGTGAAGGGGTATCCGACTAAAGAAAGTAAATCATCACACGTGCACCGGAAATTAACCATTATACTGTCAACTCACTATATTCACAGAAATAGCTCGATAGGTAACTTAGTTACAACCAACGGACTAAACATATGCTTAGCTTGCTAACGTTAACTGGGGGGTATCTCTGGTAAGGCTATTCCATATTACTGTTATCAATAGTTCTGGAAGTGCACTTAGAGGCATGGATATATTTAACACGTCCCCACTTTGCAAACTATGCAATTTAGTTAGTTAGCCCTGGTTCAGCGCAAAGCGGGAGTAGAACAGTCACGCTTACCCTTCCTCGGCCATTGTCGATTAGCGATGGATGGGGGACCTAAAATTCTGCAATATTGACCAAACATGATAGAAAAGTTATTATCCATGATGACAGGGTGACTGTGGGGAATTTTAAACAAAGGATGCTTGATCAATCCGACAGATTTTTTGGGGGCGAGATCAAGAAACCCACCCTAACTCCTCTGTGACAGCGGGTAAAGAGAACGTCATTTAGTCGGCGACATTCTTTTAAGGGCAGAAGGACCCGAGAAGTAGGTGGCCGTTATTCTGCCTGTCTAATAGGTCGTCAATGAAGAGTTTACAATACGGTGTAGTAGAGTGTTCGAACAAGGATATTCAGGATATTCATTTCACTCTCGCATTGGACATTTCTGATCCCCAGCCCCATGGACACCCCAACAATAAACACATACCACTACTTTCCCCAATGCGACACATTCCTTTGTCTCGTGCCGTTCTTGCACACTTCTCACACCGAGGAATCTCTCTCCTACGCTCTGCTGCCACCTGCCCATAAGCTTGACACCTGTAACAACATAATGCATTTGGCACAAAAGCTCGTACAGGATAACTTATATACCACCTTGTTGGGCAAAGAATAAACATCAAAGAATAAAGATCAAAACTCAAAAGAACAGATTGTTGAGAGCAGTGGCCACCCCCGTCAATCAGAGCAGGTGGAGCCCCACCTGTTTTCAGCCCCACATTTTTAGCAAAAATAAATAAATACATTTGGGCTTGCCTGGTTTCCAAGTTATTTTGGCATTAATAACATGTCAGATATCAGTTTTCAAACAATGTAAAAAAAAATTTAAAAAAATGTATTACTGAGTTAATAAAGCCACATACAAACATGGTCTCTTTATTTCTTGAGTAAAGCAGCTCCAAAATGCAGGTGTTTCAGCTCCAAAATGCAGGTGTTTCAGCTCCAAAATGCAGGTGTTTCAGCTCCAAAATGCAGGTGTTTCAGCTCCAAAATGCAGGTGTTTCAGCTCCAAAATGCAGGTGTTTCAGCTCCAAAATGCAGGTGTTTCAGCTCCAAAATGCAGGTGTTTCAGCTCCAAAATGCAGGTGTTTCAGCTCCAAAATGCAGGTGTTTCAGCTCCAAAATGCAGGTGTTTCAGCTCCAAAATACAGGTGTTTCAGCTCCAAAATGCAGGTGTTTCAGCTCCAAAATGCAGGTGTTTCAGCTCCAAAATGCAGGTGTTTCAGCTCCAAAATACAGGTGTTTCAGCTCCAAAATGCAGGTGTTTCAGCTCCAACATGTAGGTGTTTCAGCTCCAAAATACAGGTGTTTCAGCTCCAAAATGCAGGTGTTTCAGCTCCAAAATACAGGTGTTTCAGCTCCAAAATGCAGGTGTTTCAGCTCCAAAATACAGGTGTTTCAGCTCCAAAATGCAGGTGTTTCAGCTCCAACATGCAGGTGTTTCAGCTCCAAAATACAGGTGTTTCAGCTCCAAAATACAGGTGTTTCAGCTCCAAAATACAGGTGTTTCAGCTCCAAAATGCAGGTGTTTCAGCCTAGCCCCGTGCTTTCTGTGGTGGTGGGGCAAGCCAGCAGAAAATACGGAGCGTTGCGCAGTGATTGGCTCAGTGTTCTGTCACTCATGGGTATTTTATGACACTGCCAAGTGTAAGAGGAGACCGTGAAAATTCTATCCCTTCGGGTGTTACATTAGAAGTTCCCATCCAAGAAGGCTCAAGGTCATTGACCCAATACATTACCACCGCATATTGGCTTTGCTTGAAATGCCCTGCCAATGCATTGTTGTGGACCATAATTGAAGATTACAATGAAAAATTTGAGGTAGGCTATACGGTCTCACTGGTAATAGATCTGTTGTTGTACTACGAGTGAAGCACAGCTGAGCGAGCATACATTTTAAATCATTTGCTTTATAATTTTATTTTACTGGGACGATGGTGCCTGCATCTGATGGTCTGTCTCAGCAGAGGAAGAGAGCAGCAGACTGAGGGTCTGTCTCAGCAGAGGGAGAGAGCAGCAACTGAGGGTCAGTTTTAGTAGAGGGAGAGAGCAGCAGACTGAGGGTCAGTCTCAGCAGAGGGAGAGAGCAGCAGACTGAGGGTCAGTCTCAGCAGAGGGAGAGAGCAGCAGACTGAGGGTCAGTCTCAGCAGAGGGAGAGAGCAGCAGACTGAGGGTCAGTCTCAGCAGAGGGAGAGAGCAGCAGACTGAGGGTCAGTCTCAGCAGAGGGAGAGAGCAGCAGACTGAGGGTCAGTCTCAGCAGAGGGAGAGAGCAGCAGCAGGCTGAGGGTCAGTCTCAGCAGAGGGAGAGAGCAGCAGACTGAGGGTCAGTCTCAGCAGAGGGAGAGAGCAGCAGACTGAGGGTCAGTCTCAGCGGAGGGAGAGAGCAGCAGACTGAGGGTCAGTCTCAGCGGAGGAGAGAGCAGCAGACTGAGGGTCAGTCTCAGCAGAGGGAGAGAGCAGCAGACTGAGGGTCAGTCTCAGCAGAGGGAGAGAGCAGCAGACTGAGGGTCAGTCTCAGCAGAGGGGGAGAGAGCAGCAGACTGAGGGTCAGTCTCAGCAGAGGGAGAGAGCAGCAGACTGAGGGTCAGTCTCAGCAGAGGGAGAGAGCAGCAGACTGAGGGTCAGTCTCAGCAGAGGGAGAGAGCAGCAGACTGAGGGTCAGTCTCAGCAGAGGGAGAGAGCAGCAGACTGAGGGTCAGTCTCAGTGGAGAGAGAGAGCAGCAGACTGAGGGGGTCAGTCTCAGCAGAGGGAGAGAGCAGCAGACTGAGGGACAGTCTCAGCAGAGGGAGAGAGCAGCAGACTGAGGGTCAGTCTCAGCAGAGGGAGAGAGCAGCAGACTGAGGGTCAGTCTCAGCAGAGGGAGAGAGCAGCAGACTGAGGGTCAGTCTCAGCAGAGGGAGAGAGCAGCAGACTGAGGGTCAGTCTCAGAGGAGGGGGAGGGAGTAGCAGACTGAGGGTCAGTCTCAGCAGAGAGAGAGAGCAGCAGACTGAGGGTCAGTCTCAGCAGAGGGAGAGAGCAGCAGACTGAGGGTCTGTCTCAGCAAAGGGAGAGAGCAGCAGACTGAGGGTCAGTCTCAGCAGAGGGAGAGAGCAGCAGACTGAGGGTCAGTCTCAGCAGAGGGAGAGAGCAGCAGACTGAGGGTCTGTCTCAGCAAAGGGAGAGAGCAGCAGACTGAGGGTCTGTCTCAGCAAAGGGAGAGAGCAGCAGACTGAGGGTCAGTCTCAGCAGAGAGAGAGAGCAGCAGACTGAGGGTCAGTCTCAGCAAAGGGAGAGAGCAGCAGACTGAGGGTCAGTCTCAGCAGAGAGAGAGAGCAGCAGACTGAGGGTCTGTCTCAGCACTTTACATTGCTTGCTGTTTGGGGTTTTAGGCTGGGTTTCTGTACAGCACTTTGAGACATCAGCTGATATTAGAAGGGCTTTATAAATAAATTGTTTGTTTGACTGTTTTCAAAGAACACTGTTATATTGTGCCCCTGCCCACCTCTACTATTTGAAGAATTGTCTTTGTTGATTATTGTAGGCATTTATATATCGATCTAACCCTCTATGTGTAAACCTTAATGTTAAAATAAATTACCACAAGGTGGCGCTACGTCACCGCAACACCGTTTAAGGGAGAACCCTTTCTTTCTGTGATTTACAGTATATCAATACACCTAGTTTACAAAACTGCCCTTCGCATGACATGTGAATCCGGGTGAAAGCTATGATCCCTTATTGATGTCACCTGTTAAACCCACTTCAATCAGTGTAGATGAAGGGAAGGAGACGGGTTAAAGAAGGATTTTTAAGCCTTGAGACAATTGAGACATGGATGGTGTCTGTGTGCCATTCAGAGGGTGATGGACAAGACAAAAATATTGAAGTGCCTTTGAACGGGGTATGGTCGTAGAATGGTTGTGTCAAGAACTGCAAAGCTGCTGGGTTTTTCACGCTCAACAGTTTCCTGTGTTTATCAAGAATGATCCACCACCCAAAGGACATTCAGCCAAAAGCATTAGTCTACATGGGCCAGCATCCCTGTGGAACGCTTTCGACACCTCGTAGAGTCCACGACCTGAGGCGGTTCTGAGGGCAAAAAGAGGGTGCAACTCAATATCAGGAAGATGTTCTTAATGTTTTGTACACTCGGTGTATGTACGTTATTTGAATAGCAGGACACTGTAAAGTTCATTGTCCCTCTGAAGTGTATAAATTAGGCTGTTTGAGAAGGTTTAAATCCTAAGCGACCTGCCTACACATTGTTTGAAGTACAACAGACCAACATAGCAGTCGGTCAAACCTGTGTTTGTAGTAAGACGCATCTCTGTCCCCGGCGACACTCAACGGCGTGTCATTGAAGGGAAGGGTGTCAGAAAACTGTACAAAATATCCCTTCCACCAGGCAGGACCATTAAATCCCAGGGCGGGTGACAACACTCACGATTAATCCACGAACCCTGTTATAGGAGCGTTCATTTCACACTATATTTAAACGGACAGTGGCGATGACAGCAAGCGTTCAGTCCAAAACATTTTGTTTTGGTTCATTTAACTCAGTACTGATTGACAGTGTATTTCTCGAGCTTAGGGGGTGGGGGATCTGTTGATTTGTTGAAAAGTTTTCATTTTATCCCATAACTGACCAAGTTGGCAAACATACCATTTTCTTTTGATTGCACACAGGTCAAATAATCATTATGTTGTTGTTGTTGTTGTTGTTGTTGTTGTTCTTGTTTTACCTGAAGGCTTCATGTGGATGGTGACTTTTCAGGGGACCCATTTAACAGTGACACTGTGTTGACCAGGGGACATATTTAACTGTGACACTGTGTTGATCAGGGAACACATTTAACAGTGACACTGTGTGGATCAGGGAACATATTTAACAGTGACACTGTGTTGATCAGGGAACATATTTAACAGTGACACTGTGTTGACCAGGGAACACATTTAACAGTGACACTGTGTGGATCAGGGAACACATTTAACAGTGACACTGTGTTGACCAGGGAACACATTTAACAGTGACACTGTGTTGACCAGGGAACACATTTAACAGTGACACTGTGTCGATCAGGGAACACATTTAACAGTGACACTGTGTGGATCAGGGAACACGTTTAACAGTGACACTGTGTTGACCAGGGAACACATTTAACAGTGACACTATGTCGATCAGGGAACACATTTAACAGTGACACTGTGTTGATAAGGGAACATATTTAACAGTGACACTGTGTGGATCAAGGAACATATTTAACTGTTATCTGTAACCCATCTGTCTAATCCTGCATGTGGTTGTAGCACCTCAGTCAGCCGGTCTTGTCTGCTACGTGACCTATAGGACTGGAGACTCATCAACACTGGCACATGAATCACAGCAAATAACTACTCTGTCGGGCTTGACTTCCACCAGCTAGACCAACAGTATGGCGTTCCAGCGGCCATCATTCAGGCACGCCAGATCTTTCATCTCTATCAGATTTTCCATCACACCCTCCGGAGTGTGTTGTGGGCATTAAAATCGCCAAACCACGTTACCTTACTTCTATCCTGGCACTCCACCCTCTCCAGCACTTCCAAGTCTAATATCCGACAGGGATAATAGCAGTTCACTACCGCTATCAACCCCTCCCCTCAACCACACCTCCACCACATAGTCCTGTTCAATACCTCTGCCTCGCATCTTGTAAAAAAAAAAGTATTTGTTTTATGAAGGTGCCCCCCCCCCCTGCTTCTCTGTCCCTACGAACCACTACATATCCCTGTATGATAAAGTCCCCATTCGGTTTGATCCATGTTTCCAGCCTCGGTTGAGTGAGGTCCTCTCCAACCTCTTCCCATGGCAACCCTGTCATACTCAGATGTGTCCCAGCTGCTTTCACTAGCAGCCGAATCCTCTCTGTTTTAGACGCTACTTTAGCAGTGCTATTGATAGCTCCTTCTATGGACGTCAACATCGTTCTCTCGTCTACGGTATGTACAGGGCCTTCTCGTCTACGGTATGTACAGGGCCTTCTCGTCTACGGTATGTACAGGGCCTTCTCGTCTACGGTATGTACAGGGCCTTCTCGTCTTTTTTTAATTTTTTTATTTTACCTTTATTTAACTAGGCAAGTCAGTGAAAAACAAATTCTTATTTTCAATGACGGCCTGGGAACAGTGGGCTAACTACCTGTTCAGGGGCAGAACGACAGATTTGTACCTTGTCAGCTCGGGGGTTTGAACTCACAACCTTCCGGTTGCTAGTCCAACGCTCTAACCACTAGGCTACCCTGCCGCCCCATGTATGTACAGGGCCTTCAGAAAGTATTCAGAGCCCTTGACATTTTGTTAAATTACAGCCTTATTATAAAACAGATTTTTTAAAATATCCCTCATTAATCTCTTCAACCTCAGGAGGCTGAAGAAATTCGGCTTGTCACCAAAAACACTCACAAACTTTTACAGATGCACAATCGAGAGCATTCTGTCGGGCTGTATCACCGCCTGGTATGGCACCTGCTCTGCCCACAACCGTAAGGTTTTCCAGAGGGTAGTGAGGTCTGCACAACGCATCACCGGGGGCAAACTACCTGCCCTCCAGGACACCTACTCCACCCGATGTTACAGGAAGGCCATAAAGATCATCAAGGACAACAACCACCCGAGCCACTGCCTGTTCACCCCGCTATCATCCAGAAGGCGAGGTCAGTACAGGTGCATCAAAGCTGGGACCGAGAGACTGAAAAACAGCTTCTATCTCAAGGCCATCAGACTGTTAAACAGCTTCTATCTCAAGGCCATCAGACTGTTAAACAGCCAACACACTGACTGCTGCCAACACACTGACTCAACTCCAGCCACTTTAATAATAAAAATTGATGTAATAAATGTATCACTAGTCACTTTAAACAATTTAATATAATGCCATTACATTAATATAATGTTTATCATCTACTGCATCCTTATGTAATACATGTATCACACCGCAGTATCCATCTCATACACCCAAACAAGGGCACTGTTCATCCACCTCTGGCCTGCTCGCCTCCCTACCACTGAGGAAGTATCAGCCCAGTCAAAACTGTTGCTGCTCTGGCCCCCAATGGTGGAACAAACTCCCTATCATCTTCCGGAGACACCTGCAAGGAATCCTAGGATATAAAGCAATACTTAAATGATTTAGATCACTAAAGCCACTTTAAACAATGCCACTTGTAAATTATGTATGTTTACAATGCCACTTTTATATGTTTACATACCTTACATTACTCATCTCATATGTATATACTGTACTCTATACCATCTACTGCATCTTGATGTAATAAATGTATCACTAGCCACTTTAAACTATGCCACTTTGTTTACATACCCTACATTACTCATCTCATATGTATATACTGTACTCGATACCATCTACTGCACCTTGCCTCTGCCGTTCGGCAAATTGCTCATCCATATATTTGTATGTACATGTTCTATATTCATCCCTTTACACTTGTGTGTATAAGGTAGTTGTTGTGAAATTGTTAGGTTAGATTACTTGTTAGATATTACTGCATGGTCAGAACTAGAAGCACAAGCATTTCACTACACTCACATTAACATCTGCTAACCATGTGTAACACATTGTATTTTATTGTATTTAAACAGAATAAGCTATCCACCTGCATCCCACTTGCTTCTGAAGCGAAACAGGGTTGGTCCTGGTCAGTTCCTGGATGGGAGACCAGATGATGCTGGAAGTGGTGTTGGAGGGCCAGTAGGAGGCACTCTTTCCTCTGGTCTGAAATATCCCAATGCCCCCAGGGCAGTGATTGGGGACACTGCCCTGTCTAGGGTGCTGTCTTTCGGATGGGATGTTAAATGGCACTTATTGTTAGAGTAGTGTCCTGTGTCATTAAAACCTTTATTGTTAGAGTAGGGGTGTCGGTGTCCTGACTCTCTGAGGTCATTAAAGATCCCATGGCACTTATTGTTAGAGTAGGGGTGTTAACCCTGTGTGTCCTGAGGTCATTAAAATTCCCAATCTGGCCCTCAAACCATCATGGTCACCTAATCATCTCCAGCTTCCAATTGGCTCATTCATCCCCCTCCTCTCCCCTGTAACTATTCCCCAGGTCGTTGCATTGTAAATGAGAACGTGTTCTTAGTCAACATAACGGTAAAATAAAATAAAAGTAATGTTTGAAAATTCACTAAAATGCCTCCTCTCAGGTTTAGTGCTGACACTCTTACAGACACTCCTGTTATCATCCCTTTAAACCACTGTTTCCCTGCTTGATCAGTCCAGCTAATCAACATCACCCCTTTAAACAACTGTTTCCCTGCTTGATCAGTCCAGCTAATCAACACCACCCCTTTAAACCACTGTTTCCCTGCTTGATCAGTCCAGCTAATCAACACCACTCCTGATATCATCCCCCTTTTAAACCAACAAGCTGTAAGAGTAGGGGTGTTAACCCTGGTCATTAAAGATCCCATGGCACCATCTCTCTGCACCATGTCCAAAACCAACAAGCTCCCATCTGAGGTCTCTGCACCATGTCCTTACAGAACACCAACAAGCTCCCATCTCTCTGCACCATGTCCAACACCAACAAGCTCCCATCTCTCTGCACCATGTCCAACACCAACAAGCTCCCATCTCTCTGCTCCATGTCCTTACAGAACACCAATAAGCTTCCATCTCTCTGCTCCATATCCTTACAGAACACCAACAAGCTCCCATCTCTCTGCTCCATATCCTTACAGAACACCAACAAGCTCCCATCTTCTCTGCACCATGTCCAACACCAACAAGCTCCCATCTCTCTGCACCACGTCCAACACCAACAAGCTCCCATCTCTCTGCTCCATGTCCTTACAGAACACCAACAAGCTCCCATCTCTCTGCACCATGTCCAACACCAACAAGCTCCCATCTCTCTGCACCACGTCCAACACCAACAAGCTCCCATCTCTCTGCTCCATGTCCTTACAGAACACCAACAAGCTCCCATCTCTCTGCACCATGTCCAACACCAACAAGCTCCCATCTCTCTGAACCATGTCCAACACCAACAAGCTCCCATCTCTCTGCTCCATGTCCTTACAGAACACCAACACGCTCCCATCTCTCTGCTCCATGTCCTTACAGAACACCAACAAGCTCCCATCTCTCTGCATCATGTCCTTACAGAACACCAACAAGCTCCCATCTCTCTGCTCCATGTCCTTGCAGAACACCAACAAGCTCCCATCTCTGCACCATGTGCTCCCATCTCTCACCATGTCCAACACCAACAAGCTCCCATCTCTCTGCTCCATGTCCTTACAGAACACCAACAAGCTCCCATCTCTCTGCTCCATGTCCTTACAGAACACCAACAAGCTCCCATCTCTCTGCATCATGTCCTTACAGAACACCAACAAGCTCCCATCTCTCTGCACCATGTCCTTACAGAACACCAACAAGCTCCCATCTCTCTGCACCATGTCCAACACCAACAAGCTCCCATCTCTCTGCTCCATGTCCTTACAGAACACCAACAAGCTCCCATCTCTCTGCTCCATGTCCTTACAGAACCCCAACAAGCTCCCATCTCCCAGCTCCCACCATCTCTAACCCAGTCACAGCACAGCCGTGTCGAAACCGCCGCCACACTGAGTAAAGTTTGATTGGTTGTTAAATCAAATAGCGCTAGCCACATCTTTCAGCCTCTCCTTCACTTCGGTCCGTCCCGTCAAAACTAGCTAGCTAGCATTCTCTAACATATGATCTTTCGAGGTCATTACAATACGATTAATTGAACATATTTGAAAGTACAGTTTTAAAAAAAAATGTTTTTCCCCTCTCCATTATTTAAAATGTGTCGACCAATGTTTTGTATTTAATTTAATCTAGTGCCGCCAGGCATAGCCAATGCTAAGATTCATTAGAATGTTTTAACTGCATAGAATCTATGATTGTAACATTCATATTCTCATGTTTCTTCAGAATGCTGAACTTTGAGTGTAGGTATGTACAGGGCCATCAGAAAGTATTCACACCCCCTGACTTATTCCACATGTTGTTGTGTTACAGCCTGAATTCAAAAATGGATTAAATGGTTTGTTTTTTTCTCAAACATCTAGCTAGACACAATACCCCATAATGACATCACAATACCCCATAATGACATCACAATACCCCATAATGACATCACAATACCCCATAATGACATTACAATACCCCATAATGACATCACAATACCCCATAATGACATCACAATATCCCATAATGACATTACAATACCCCATAATGACATTACAATACCCCACAATGACATCACAATACCCCATAATGACATCACAATAACCCATAATGACACAATACCCCATAATGACATTACAATACCCCATAATGACACAATACCCCATAATGACATTTCAATACCCCATAATTACATCACAATACCCCATAATGACATCACAATACCCCATAATGACATTACAATACCCCATAATGACACCACAACACCCCAAAATGTCATCACAATACCCCATAATGACATTACAATACCCCATAATGACATTACAATACCCCATAATGATATCACAATACCCCATAATGACATTACAATACCCCATAATGGCATCACAATACCCCATAATGACATTACAATATCCCATAATGACATTACAATATCCCATAATGACAAAGTGAAAACATGTTTTTTTAGAAATGTTTGCAAATGTATTGAAAATTAAATACAGAAATATCTTGTTTACATAAGTATTCACACCCCTGAGTCAATACATGTTAGAATCACCTTTGGTAGCGATTAAAGCTGTGAGTCTTACTGGGTACGTCTCTAAGATATTTCCACATCTGGATTGTACAATATCTGCCCATTATTATTTTCTAAATTCTTCAAGCTCTGGCAAATTGGTTGTTTATCATTACTAAACAGCCATGTTCTGGTCTTGCCATAGATTTACAAGAAGATTTAGGTCAAAACTGTAACTAGGCAACTCAGGAACATTCACTGTGTTCTTGGTAAGCCACTCCAGTGTAGATTTGTTTTAGGTTATTGTCCTGCTGAAAGGTGAATTCACCACCCAGTGTCTGGTGGAAAGCAGACTGAACCAGGTTTTCCTCTAGGATTTTGTCTGTGCTTAGCTCCATTCCATTTATGTTGTATCCTGAAAAACTCCCAAGTCCTTAACGATTACAAGCATACCCATAACATGATGCAACCACCGCTATGCTTAAAAATATGAAGAGTGGTACTCAGTAATGTGTTGTATTGGATTTGCCCCAAACATAACACTTTGTATTAAGTACAAAAAAATGTGAATTGCTTTGCCAAATTTTACTTTAGTGCCTTGTTGCAAACAGGATGCATGTTGTGGAATAGTTTTATTCTGTACAGGCTTCCTTCTTTCACTCTGTCATTTAGGTTAGTGTTGTGGAGTAACTACAATGTTGTTGATCCATCCTCAGTTTTCTCCTATCACAGCCATTACACTCGGTAACTATTTTAAAGCCACTACTGGCCTCATGATGAAATCCCAGAGGTTTCCTTCCTCTCCGGCAACTGAGTTAGGAAAGACGCCTGTATCTTTGTAGTGACTGGGTGTATTGGTACACCATCCAAAGTGTAATTAATAACTTCACCAGGCTCATGCTTTTTTTACTCATCTACCAAAGGGTGCTCTTCTTTGTGAGGCATTGGAAAAACCCTGTAATGGCTGTCGGAAGGAGCGGAGGTACGTGTTTATTATTGGAACTGAACACTGATTAACAAAAATAACAAAGAGAATGAACAAAAAAAACAAAACCGTTCTGTCTGGTGCAGAAAGACACAAAACAGAAAACAACTACCCACAAAAACCCAGTGGGGAAAAAGCTACCTAAATATGGTTCTCAATCAGAGACAACGATAGACAGCTGCCTCTGATTGAGAACCACACCCGCCAAACAACAAAGAAATACAAAACATAGAAAATGAACATAGAATGCCCACCCTAGTCACACCCTGGCCGAACCAAAATAGAGAATAAAAGCCTCGCTATGGCCAGGGCGTGACACCTCCCTTATCTTTGTGGTTGAATGTGGGGTACAGAGATGAGGTAGTCATTACAAAAATCATGTTAAACACTATTATTGCACACAGAGTGAGTCCACGCAACTTATTACTTGACTTGTTAAGAAAATATTTACTCCTAAACTGATTTAAGTTTGCCATAACATGGTGCTTGAATACTTATTGACGCAAGACATTTCAGCTTTTAAAATTAATTGAAATTAATTTGTACAAATTTGTGAAAACATAATGTCACTTTTGACATCATGGTGTATTGTGGGTAGTGACAAAACATATCAATGTAATTCAGGCTGTAACAACAAAATGTGGACAGAAGTCAAAGGGTTTTTTCTGAAGGCTGTATATATCTACTGTACACAGCGTCTGCATCTCTTCAGACCCAAGACAAAACATTCTCTGAGGTGCTCAATGGCATATCTCTCTCTCTTTGTGTGTGTGTGTGTGTCTATCTATGTGTGTGTGTGTGTGTGTGTGTGTGTGTGTGTGTGTGTGTGTGTGTGTGTGTGTGTGTGTGTGTGTGTGTGTGTGTGTGTGTGTGTGCGTCTGTGTGTGTGTCTGTCTATGTGTGTGTGTGTGTGTGTGTCTGTCTATGTGTGACTATCTATGTGTCTGTCTATGTGTGTCTATCTATGTGTCTGTCTATGTGTGTCTGTCTATGTGTGTGATGCGTGTGTCTGTCTGTCTGTCTGTCTGTCTGTCTGTCTGTCTGTCTGTCTGTCTGTCTGTCTGTCTGTCTCTGTGATGTGTGCTTGGGTCTGTGTTTGTGTAATGTGTGTGTAGTGTGTGTCTGTCTGTCTCTGTGATGCGTGTGTGTGCTTGGGTCTGTGTTTGTGTAATGTGTGTGTAGTGTGTGTGTGCTTGGGTCTGTGTTTGTGTAATGTGTGTGTAGTGTGTGTGTGCTTGGGTCTGTGTTTGTGTAATGTGTGTGTAGTGTGTGTGTGTGACAATAGCAAGGAATAGACATAACAGGAGTGGTCGGCAGCCAGGGGGTGTGGCCAACAGGTAAGCCATGTTTAAACCTGTTCACCTTGTCTGCTGCAACACCTTGAAGCAGTCTCCACTCCACACACACACTCTCCACTGAATCACATTATATTGATATTTTGTAGCAGTACATATCATCAGGCATCATGTCTATCGTGGTGTATTTCAGCAGCGTGAGCGGATCCAGAGAGGTAAGTGTTCTCACCTGTCTCATTCATTTACCTGGCTGCATCCACCTCACCACTCTGCCTCTTGAGCTGAGGGATATAAAGAAGAAGATATCGAACTGAACATCAAATGTACCTTTCTTGGACTAACACTTGCACTTCTCTTACTAGCTCTGATTTACTAAGATCTGACTTACCAGCTCTGACTTACCAACTCTGGCTTACTAAGCTCTGGCTTACTAGCTCTGATTTACTAGTCTGGTTTACTAGCTCTGGATTACCAGCTCTGACTTACCAGCTCTGGCTTACTAAACTCTGATTTACTAGCTCTGACTTACTAGCTCTGGCTTACTAGCTCTGGCTTACTAAACTCTGATTTACTAAACTCTGATTTACTAAGCTCTGGCTTACTAAACTCTGGCTTACTAGCTCTGGCTTACTAAACTCTGGCTTACTAGCTCTGATTTACTAGCTCTGGCTTACCAGCTCTGACTTACTAGCTCTGGCTTACCAGCTCTGACTTACCAGCTCTGGCTTACCAGCTCTGACTTACTTAGCTCTGGTTTACTAGCTCTGGATTACTTAGCTCTGGATTACTTAGCTCTGGTTTACTATTGACTTACCAGCTCTGGCTTACCAGCTCTGATTTACTTAGCTCTGGCTTACTAGCTCTGGCTTACTAAACTCTGATTTACTAGCTCTGACTTACTAAGCTCTGGCTTACTAAACTCTGGCTTACTAGCTCTGGCTTACTAAACTCTGGCTTACTAGCTCTGATTTACTAGCTCTGGCTTACCAGCTCTGACTTACTAGCTCTGGCTTACCAGCTCTGACTTACCAGCTCTGGCTTACCAGCTCTGACTTACTTAGCTCTGGATTACTTAGCTCTGGTTT